>NW_017308095.1:96394-106840 GCF_000935625.1 Nanorana parkeri | reverse complement strand
TTTTTTTATCCTTGATGTGCATTAACATATTGTCGGTAGCTTGTTGCACACTAAAAATTTTGTTGCCAACTACATTTATTTAGTTGTGAACAAAATTATTTGTTTATATTTTGCTGCCAGCCTGCAGCTAGAGTCCACGCTCCGGAGCAGAATGTAAACAATGGCGAGAAATAGCCAGCCTGCTATTGGCTATTTCAAATTGCAATAGCATGCTGGCTTTTGTGCCCGCCCACTGAGCAGAGGAGTGGACCTGAGAGAGAACTTTCTCAGGTCCACTCCTCTGCTTAGGTGGGTTTTCAATAGCCAGCCTGCTATTGGCTATTGCAATAGCAGGCTAGCTATTTTTCCCCATTGTTTATATTCTGCTCTGGGCTGCTGGCAGCGCCGTGAGGGGATTGGGGAGGTGGTTGCTTGAGAGTTGCTATCAACTCTCAAGCAACCAGAAACTCCTGTTTATCTTGCACGTACCTACTTGGTCTCCTCAGTTCCGCACCTCTGCTCAGTGGGCGGTGCTTCATCAGCCAATCTGCTATTGGCTATTGCAATTTAAAAAAGCCAATAGAAGTCTGGCTATTGATCCCGGCTGCTGACATTCACCTGTCAGCTGCAGAAGCTAGCCTGCAGGTGACTGGGGCCGCGGCAGGGAACGGTTAGTTATTTGACACAGTTATCCGTCACCTACCGATCCCCGTGGGTGCCGGATAACTGGGAGTTTACAGTATGTCCTCAATTTTCATTCATTTATTTATGTTGTGCCGGTTGCTTGAATGCCGGATAATGGGGAGTTTACTGTATGTTGTTTTTTATGTCATTGCTGCACTTTGAGCAACATTTGTTTTTTGGTCCATACTGATCAGTGAAATGTCTATCTCCAGGTTACTGGCTCTTCTAGAGTTTGCAGAAGAAAAGATGAAAGTCAGATATGTCTTTATCTGCTTTAGAAAGGGCCGTGAAGACAGAGGTATGTGTATGGAACTGATACTGCAACCATTCCTAGTGGTTATTTTGATTTGTGGTAGTTGCATTTAATACAAATAATTGCTTCCTTCATTGTGATGAAAATCCTACTAAATGTAGCTTCTATAATTTTAAAGGTAACCTGTTATGAGAGCAAAATGGAGTCTGACATTATTTTCCTCGACTTCTGGCAATACTAGTTGCCAGGATGCCATGCAGATGTTTGGGGTACAAGCATGCAAATAAGGAGTTCTGACTTCGCCAATCTGCATACTTGTACCAGGTCCATGATTTATAAAGGTATTGAAGAAAGAGGGTCAATATAAAAGCCAGACAACTAGCATTTTCAGAAGGAGGTAAGCAACAGCTCCCACCTTATTTCGACTATAATAGGTTTACTCTGAGGACCGGATTGCTGCATTTTTCACTCCTTTAGTTTAGTGGAGTGACCAGTTATCCGTTATATGGTTGGATTTGATCCTATGTTCTCTCGGCACAGATTTTTGCTTTTCTTCTATATTGCATGTCATTTTGCTATTCTTGAGAGGTGAGGAAAGTAGACTGCTTCCATTGTGACCTGCAATTCATAAACTTTCCCCAATGCATGTAATGGCGGTTCAGTTTTTTTGCTCCCACTGTGACATCTTGGTGGGAAGGAAGGTGCCATGTGGTTCAGTTAGTTGGAAGGGTCTTAAATATGCAGGGATTGGTCCCTAAAGAACTGAGGCTTTCAGATATACTCAGGGGTACAGTATCATTAGAGTAGTGAAGCTGAGTAGAGAAACTGGCAATAATTAGATGTGGTGGCATACTTAATTCATATTGGTCAGGTTTGGAGTGAAGTGTGCTTCAAGTCCGGGTTGGAAAATCTCTTTACAGAGCCCAACAGACAAAGCTTGTGGTAATTTATAGCAAAATAATCCAACAGTCTCTTGGCAAGTCATGACCTGCTTACGGCTACAGGAATTAATTGACAAGGCATCTATAAATATCCATGGGATTGGATGGCTTACCTCTGAAAGTAAATCTCTTGTGTACTTTTATATCAGCTGGTTTATCTGGGCACACACGGGTCAGATCAGCATTTGTGCTTTGAAATCTCAACATTTAGGTAAATAGTCAGTATTGGCAAGAACCTGTAAACCATTGTGCCCAATATGTTACTGCTGGCACCTGTCTGTGCACTTTTTTATTATACATAAAAGCGCATGTACCTGCTGCTCCTAAATACTACATAAATGTGTCCGCACCTTTTTGTTAGAAAGCCTTTCATGTTTCTGGCTTATTTATGAAAACTAAACTACGGCTCTCACCTGTATGAGATATAATCCAGGTTTTATTTTTGCACTGCTGGAGAGAGAAAATCTGGTTGGTTTCCATGTGTAACTGCCCGCGTTTTCTTAACTCAACTTTTACAAAATAGGCCCTTTTAAATTCCTGCTTTTTAAACATTATATGGTACCAGAGAGGATTAAAGTCTGAGGAACAGGCGATTGCATTTATCAAACTGTTAGATATAGGAAATGCTTTCTAGTAGCAAATCAGTTTGTTACTCCGAAGAATGGTGTCCATCTGGCCCGAATTCTTAGTATATGGTCTTTCTGACTTCACATTAAATCCCGTCCAATTTGATGTTTTGGTACCTTCCTGCCCACGTGCAGGAAGGGTTTTTTTCTCAGGGGCGGCCGCGGAGCTTTTACAGCAGAGTGGCAGAGCTTGATGGCTGTTCGAGGCTGTGTGTAGTGAAGTCCAGTCACTGCACTGGTAAGGTAAGCCTGCAACGATCTAGAGCTGGGGGGAAGGGAACAGCAGCAGCAGCTGAGTGAGATGTGTCTCGGGCTGGCTGGGGGGATAGCAGCAGTTGAGGCTTGGTGTCTGGCCTGGGGGGACAGCACAGCAGCTTAGTTTATATGATAGAAAAAGGAAAGAAAAAAAGATGGGTTTTTTTGGGCACCTAATGACAAATCCAAAGCAATTTAGCAGTAAAAAAGTATTTTTAAAGGAGAACTATGGGGTTAAGTCTTTTCCCCATAGTTCTCCTTAGGGTAACGGGAGGACACAAATAAGTGTCCTCCCGTCACCCTAGGCTCAGTATACCGCGAGCTGTAGCTCGCGGTATACTGAGATGCCGCAGCTGAAGCGGATCCCGACAATTGTGCTGGGATCCGCCCAGCTGCGTGACTGACAGCTGGCTCTGCCTATCTAGAGGCAGAGCCAGCTGTACCCGCCCCCTCCCCCGTCCGTTCCGCCAGTCAGCGCTGGCGGATCGGAGCGGGGAGGGGGAAATCCAGCCCCTCCCCTGTCACGGCAGAGAGCCGTGACAGGATCGAGAGGTGAGCGAACGCCGGTATGTGTTCGCTCACCTCCCGATCTACTGAGCCGACCTGTGACAGTCTCATTGTCACAGGTCGGCTAGAACTATGAGGTGAGTGAAAAGCACTCACCTCATAGTTCTCCTTTAATCTTAGTAATATTTTAAAAGATTGATTCACATACAGTACAAGCAATACAAACAACCGGCTGATCAGATGTCTCCTTATACACTCACTCCCTTTTATACCACCCATTTCAAGAAAGACATAACATGATTGAAAAATTAATTGAATACGTGATTGAAAAATTCATTTGGGTTCATTAAAAAGTGGAGGGACATAGGCTTTGCTCACTCCACCTATGAACATCCCATTCAAGAATACATGATAGAATGGTTAATTAATAGCATGATTAGAATAATAGATAAATGAATAAGGATGGTTGAGAATGGGGGAGCGAATATTTGTGTCGACGTTTCGCGCTCAGAGGCGCTTCTTCAGGAGATGGAGAGAATCAATTTAGCAGGCTGACATGCGTGTATCCAAGACGACCCCAACCGTGCAGTACACCAAAACAGTCCTCCCAGGGGAGAGGAGCGAGGACCAAACCCTGTGTCAAGCAGTTTGAGGTGGTAGGCATAGAATAATAGGGACGCCTTGTATGGCATAAAGAACCGCAGGATTTGGGTCACTTGTTCACCTAGACACTGCCTCACATGGAGGCCCCACAAACTCACAGGGACTCCTGTCCTCCAAACACCTCCGAGCCCCCCGTACCCAGTACAGCACAGGGTTTGGTCCTCGCTCCTCTCCCTCTTCCCTGTTTTGGTGTACTGCCCGGTTGGGGTCGTCTTCGATACAAGCACGTCAACCTGCTAAATTGATTCTCTCCATCTCCTGAAGAAGCGCCTCTGAGCGCGAAACGTTGAGACAAATATTCGCTCCCCCATTCTCAACCATCCTTATTCATGTATCTATTATTCTAATCATGCTATTAATTAACCATTCTATCATGTATTCTTGAATGGGATGTTCATAGGTGGAGTGAGCAAAGCCTATGTCCCTCCACTTTTGAATGAACCCAAATGAATTTTTCAATCATGTATTCAATGAATTTTTCAATCATGCTATCATGTCTTTCTTGAAATGGGTGGTATAAATGGAGTGAGCGTATAAGGAGACATCTGATCAGCCGGTTGTTTTTATTACTTGGTACTATATGTGAATCAATCTTTTAAAATATTACTAAGATTAAAAATACTTTTTTACTGCTAAATTGCTTTGGATTTGTCATTAGGTGCCCAAAAACCCCCCATCTTTTTTCTTTCCTTTTTTATATCAAAGTTCTTAGGGGTGTGGCACAAACTACTCAGGCCTTGGCCATAAATACAAATTTATTTGTATTTGTGGACAGCAGCTGTTCTCTGCAAAGGCTTCCCTCGCCCCCACCACATTAAAATTCAAAAAAGTTTAAAAAATAAAGTTAAATTAATAAGAAGTAAAAAATATGTAAAAAAATAAATGAAGTTAATTAAAAATGTAAAAAAATACAAAAAAAGTTTAAAAAAATAAAGTTAAACTAAAATTAAAAATCCACCATAAAATTAAAGGCCCCAGACCCTGCGAACACACGCATTTAAAAAACATAACATAAAATAAAAAAAAAATTTTTTAATACTCATCTGATCCCTGGATCCACCGACAAGTGCAGCCTCCCGTCTCCCATGCTGTCAGAAGCTGCATACATGGTGTGCTGGTTACTACTTAAACCGGCGCGCTGTGTGTAGCATCTGAGAAGATACACTATTAGCGTAGCGGGATCGATGCAAAATGCGCAGCCAGCTTCCCCGCTATGCTAATAGCGTATCTTCTCAGAAGCTGCACACAGCGCGCCAGTTTAAATAGTAACCGGCACGCGCTGTATGCAGCTTCTGTCGCAACTGCAGGACGCAGATGCCATCCGCAATTAAATCAGCTCTCGGCGCCCATCGGTTGCGACATGCAATGAAAATTATTAGTGCCCCCCCAGATCTGACTGTGGTATCTTATGTGCCCCCCCTAAATATTGTTCCTAGAGTCGCCACTGTTTTTAGGCTTTTATACACACATTTCAGATCATGCTGAAGTTTGTTTTTTCTCTAAGATAAAGTTAGTTTCTGATAAACCAACGCAATGCCCATGATATGTGATCAGCTATACAGGCAAGTAGTAGTCATCGTTCTAGATAGGCTGAGGTCATTTTAAGTGATCTCTGTTCCATAAGATCAAATTCTAGAATTACAACCCTGCATTCCAGAGCCATTAAAATCTCCACGTTTTGTGAGAAGTAAACCACAAATTCTGATTTGTACAATCTTCTTTGGAGTTTTGGACCACAACATGGTTGAGAGCTTAACTAAATAACTTCTCTTTAATCCGGTTGGCCTAATTGAATACTTTTTCATAGAATACACTCCATAGTTACAAGGTTTACAGAACGTAGCATGTGTGCCTAGTTTATTTAAAAAAAAGAAAAACAAGTACCGTTTAATTTAGAGTTTGCAAAGATGTTATAGTGGAACGAATGATGAGAGGAAAGAACAGGAAAAAGTACAGTAACAAGCAAGTCATACGCCACATGCCCAGATTTTAAAGAGAAACTGCACTCTGTAAGCTGTGTCCAAAAAAACAGGAAGGCTGACAAATGACTATTCACCAGTTTAGCCTGTGATATCCATTCAACTGATCTTTTCCTCATTACTGACTTACCCGTGTCTTGTTCTGTACTGTGTCTCTGTGTAAAGGTGGCAGCCGTGGTATATACAGGATTTTGCTTCCTCTTGTCGGAGCCTCCAGTAACTGTGAACTACACAGTAGTGACATCACTAAATCTCACTCCAAATTTCCTGGGACTAGCACTCAGTGGCAGTAGTGTTTTTAGATTTCACACTGCAGATACACAGCTATGAAGCTCTAGACAAAGGAGTCCCTATATACTTCACATACTAACAAGTGCACTGCTATTTTCAGGAAGAATTCAAAACGAATGGTAGGTTTTTCAGCATACTGCTTAGGCACATTTTCCATTGATGTTCCCTATAATCTTCACTTTTGAAGTTCAAGTTCACTTGAAACTTTGGGTATAGGCAAAACAGGTTTTTACATTTTTTTCCAGTTTTGGTAAGTGTAGGGAGTTAATAGGAAGGTTTTTTTTTGTTTGTTTGTTTTTTGCTGCCTGTGTCCTTGCTAATTAGTTTGCTCTCCTTTTCCCCCGGTGGCCATTTGCCTCAGAAAGAAGGAATGGGAAATCCAAAATGTCCGCAAAACAGGACATGAGTAGGGACAGTAAGAACTGTGTAAAGGGGAAATCCCTTCACTTTGTCACTTTATTTACTTCTGTTGCGTCTCCAGGATCAAAAAATAAATGCATATTAAAATGGATACATAGAAGGTAATTTATCAAAATCTGGAGCAGACAAAATCTGTGCACGGCATCCAATCGGCTTCCCTTTCATTTTCAAATCTTAACTGACCAAACTAAAGAGAGAAGCTGATTGGTTACCATGCACTCCAGATTTTCTCTGCTCCAGTTTTGATAAATTCCCCCCATAGTACTTTTAAACATGAGGGTCTTTGTTTCTACATTAAATGTTCTTGACTGGCTTAGATGCATATTTTATCTAAAAAGAAAATGCCAAATGGAATGCAGACAGGTTTGAATACTTTGGAAATTCCAGGAACACAAGGCCATTTGTTTCTTTTCTCATTTTAATTTCTGTTCTTTTCATAGGTCCGCTTATGAAGACATTTAGCTTTCTGGGCTTTGAGATTGTGCGTCCCGGGCACCCCTGCGTACCAGCACGTCCAGAAGTTTTGTTTATGGTTTACACTCTTGACCAGAGTTCCTCAGACGAAGAGTGACCTGCAGTGGACATGTAGATCTTTGTAGCTTTTTTTTTTTTTCTTTTGTGTGTAAGAATAGCTGGTGGGGATTTCTCGCACTTTTCCAAGGACATGGGAGGAGAAGCACTCGTTACCATGAAATGGACTGATATATTTTTTGGCCTTTCTTTCAGTTTTATGAATAAGATGTATGTTGTTTTGACATTCTCTGCAATTTTGTTTGGAAGCAGCAACCTCAAGCACCTTGCAATCTGTGATAACAAACATGTATTCAGAATGTAGTTGAAGCTGCATATGAGAAAATAGTTATCTTAAATGCCAACCTGTTGTTATTGTGTTTTGTTCTATGGACTTCCATGTTTTTCATTATACACTGAAACAATATAGGGTAACCCCAGAACATCCAGAAAACGTTGCCACTTTGGACTTGATTTGCCACTGTTAAATTGGACCGATCATCTTAAAGTAAACATTAAAGGAGAACTATGGGGTTAAGGCTTTTCCCCATAGTTCTCCTTAGGGTAACGGGAGGACACAAACTAGCATCCTCCCGTCACCCTAAGCTCAGTATACCGCGAGCTGTAGCTCTCGGTATACTGAGACACCGCGAGCTGCTGCTCGCGGTATACTGAGACGCCGCAGCTGAAGCGGATACCGACAATTGTGCCGGATCCGCCCAGCTGCGTGATTGACAGCTGGCACTGCCTATCTAGAGGCAGAGCCAGCTGTACCCTCCCCCGTCCGTTCCGCCAGTCAGCGCTGGCGGAGCGGGGAGGGGGTGTTTGCTCACCTCCCGATCTAGTGAGCCGACCTGTGACAGTCTCATTGTCACAGGTCGGCTAGAACTATGAGGTGAGTGAAAAGCACTCACCTCATAGTTCTCCTTTTAAGACTGTAGTGTCACCACAGAAAAGGGAAAAATTCCTTATCCAGAAACATTGGCCATGTGGTATCTGTGAAATGGACAGATCATTGTTGAGGTAGAACTGATCTTTTTTTGTTTAAATTCCCCCAGTTGAGTAAGTATTCTGGAAAAGGTTTAGTTTATGTGACTATTAAAGGGTAAGTCCACTGTCTCACAAAATGTAAGAAAATGAACTTGCCCATACCACTCTGTCACCTCTCACTGCCCACTCCGTTCACACCTTTTACGCTACAAGCAGTGGCGTAACAATCACCCACTGGGCCCGGCCAGATACCGTGCGGGCTGCCTGGGTCGCTATGGGATCCTCCGCTGGTGGCTTTCACTGGCGGCTGAAAACGAACACGCCGCTGTTCAGATCATCTGTGCAGCAGCGCGTTCGTCTCCACAGAGTCAATGAGAGCCAGCAGCGGAGGTGGAGCAGGCTGGACCTGGTAATCTGTCAACCTCATCAACCTCGCGAACCTCTGACGTCACCGGTAGGGGAGGAGGAGGCGGGGGCCCCTGCTCGGCAGCAGGGGAGGAGGAGGCGGGGCTCGGTGACAAAGAAGGAGGCGGGCCCGAGGACGGAGGAGGTAAGGAGTGCGACCAGCCCACCTGAGGGTGACCCTGCAGAGCCCACTATAGAGAGTCTATGGTGGGCTCTGCAAGTTCACCCTCGAGTGGGCTCTGCAAAGGGTATAACTAGAAATCACGGGGGCCCCCATACTAAATTTTGCTATGGGGCCCTGTGATTTCTAGTTACGCCCCTGGCTACTAGTACTCCACTAGCACCCCCTGTGCAGCCAGTGTATGCTCCGTACACCACACTGAAAGGTAAGTTCTCTTGCAGTTTTCATTAGCTTGGGAGCAACCTAATCTGCCGAGGAGGAGAATAACTAGAAAATATGGCCCGTGATTTCTAAAGCAGTCCAGGCAAAGAATGCAGTGACATCTCAACTCTTGTAATCTGCTCTAGTGAATTTATTCACCCTTAAGCAGGTCAACGTGATCACTCTTGTGTACCTTCACCAATCTGGGCCCTGTTCTGGGTAAATAAGCTCACTTGATCTGGTTACTAAGGTTTTGTTTTTTTCTGTGCCTGAATAGTACAGATAAACTTTCGTACTCGAGTTTCCCAAGAACCAGTAATCTTTAAAAGATTACTGACTTTATTAAAATAAGAAATTGGTCCATTATCGAGGTACAAAGGTAAGTTCTCTCGCAGTTTTCATTCGCTTGGAAACAAACTAATCTGCCGAGGAGAATTGTTTGAAGCATTCCAGGATCCCAGATATTTTAAGGTTATTTCATATGGACCTGTTCTCCGACTTTATTTATTATTCTCTACACACGACTCAGCTGGAACATCTGTCTTCACCACTTCAAGTCCGCGGTGTTAAACCCCCTTCCCATCTGGGCCATTTTTCAGTGTTCAGCGCTACAGTACTTTGACGTGTATTCCGTCATGCAAAGCTGCACTGAAATACATTTTATACCATTTTTTTGGGGACAGATAGAGCTGCACTGAAATAAATTTTATACCATTTTTTTAGGGACAGATAGAGCTTTCTTTTGGTGGTATTTAATCACCACTGGGGGGTTTTATTTTTTTACTATATTAAGGGAAAAGTACCGAAATATTTTTTCTTTTTTTTAAACTGGTTCCCCTATATTAAATGATAAAACATTTATTATTACCCTATTTTTTGGTAAAATATAAAAGACGGGGCTTGTGTCGGGTAAAAAGACACCAAACATGTCAAGCCTTAAAATTGTGCGGACGCACGAAACTTAAAAAAACGATAATACCCAAAATTGGCCATAGGCGACGCTTTAAAAGCTTTTACTGCTCATCAGTTTAGTGTTATCAGTGATTGATGGCCCTAAAATGATTGCTCTCACTCCGATGTTCGCAGCGATATGTAACATGTAAAGCACAATTGGCATTTTGGCGCCGTGAACGCGTATTTACGTTTATATGTGTTTACATTTGGGGGGGGGGGTTACTTTTTTGTTACTTATTTATTTTTTTACTCTTATGTTTTTTTTTTTACACTTGTTATTGCTATTACATAGGGGGATAACAATCCCCCTATATAATAGCAAAGGCACACGGACAGGTCCTCTTTATGGAGGCATTAGGGGTCTTAGAGATCCCTAATGTCACCTGGGGACCCCAAAAGAATTTGATGAAGCAGAGATCTGCTTCATCAGCTTCTTCTCTCTGGCTATAGCAGCCAGATGACTGACAGATGAATGAGGAAGTGATGTATTTACTTCTGCATTCACAGCACGGAGGGAGTTCAGCAAGGAGGAAGATGCTGACCTCCCTCCTGACGCCCTCCCGAGCCGGTCCCGGGCCGCAGATGGGGCAGCGGATCCTGGGATTGG
>NW_017308095.1:93104-93489 GCF_000935625.1 Nanorana parkeri | reverse complement strand
GTTTTATTTTTTTACTATATTAAGGGAAAAGTACCGAAATATTTTTTCTTTTTTTTAAACTGGTTCCCCTATATTAAATGATAAAACATTTATTATTACCCTATTTTTTGGTAAAATATAAAAGACGGGGCTTGTGTCGGGTAAAAAGACACCAAACATGTCAAGCCTTAAAATTGTGCGGACGCACGAAACTTAAAAAAACGATAAGACCCAAAATTGGCCATAGGCGACGCTTTAAAAGCTTTTACTGCTCATCAGTTTAGTGTTATCAGTGATTGATGGCCCTAAAATGATTGCTTTCACTCCGATGTTCGCAGCGATATGTAACATGTAAAGCACAATTGGCATTTTGGCGCCGTGAACGCGTATTTACGTTTATATGTGT
>NW_017308095.1:88833-92717 GCF_000935625.1 Nanorana parkeri | reverse complement strand
GTGGTGGGGGGGGGGGGGTCACGGAGCCAGCACATACACGCGATCGGTAGCCTATAGAGCCGCTGATCGTGTGTATGTGAAACAGCCGGTAACGGCTCATTGCATTTAACGGGCTTTTTCTGCCCGTGCGTGCGCAGAAAAAAAAAATGCTGTCTGGAGACGGCAACCTGCGAATGCAAGCCCGCCGTCCGTTTTTTTTTTTTGCGCAACGGAAGGACGCCAACAGATTAAAGTGTACCTAAAACCAAAACATTTTTTTGTGTCCCCATTTGAAATATTCACCTCTTCTCTCCTTTTTTTTTCTTTCACCTGCTGACCTCTGTCACTGGAACTGAAAGTAAGGGACGATCCGAAACGTTGAGTCTCCTCAATGTGACACAATGGCACAAAAATCTCATTAGGGTTTTAACCATTTCCTACTCTGTCCAAAATGTAAAAAAAAGTTTTGGCTTTACATACACAATGTTGGAGTTTATGGTAAATTCTGGCGCTTTGCAGGTATATTTATTTTAGGAGTATGTGACACTTAAATTGCAAACAAGTGCCTTCCAACTAATTGTGTCCTAAAATAAATCTTAGCTTTTGTTTTTACTGTCCCACGTAACAGTATCTGTGCATGAAGTTTGCTGTAGGCTCCTCATTGCTCCTTTTTCTCATGGCATAGCTCTCTAACAATCCGTAGATCGCAGCTGTGACATTTCAGACTGATTAAGGTAAAGTCAATCTTCAGTTTTTCTGGATACAATATCATAACCCCTTTCCCCATTGGTTGAAACTATTTTTTCTCTTATTTGCTTTACACTCCCTTCCTGTCCAGGCCACTTTTCAGTGCTGTGATAGTTTGACATTTACTCAATTATACAATACTGTTATTTCATTAATAAATATGTTCAATAAATTATTTGTTTTTCTAGTCTCCTCACAACACAGGACTCAGTTTTATATTATTCAGAGTGGTGATCGTTGTGATTGGTCCTCACTGACCAAATCATCTCTGTTCTTTTAGCTGTGAAAAAACCCCATGCGTCGCTGCACCAAATCAGTCAAGCAAAACAAACGACAAACGCACTCAACAATTTGTTACCAGTTATACAGTAACAAATTGAGTGCGTTTTTCGTTTGTTTTGCTTGACTGATTTGGTGCAGCGATGCCCACAGCATTGTTTACATCCCTCTGCCAGCTTCTTGATCCAACATCCTCACCTGTGAAGTGTGGCCCTATAAACCTCTATGGGGCTGGTGGACAGATAGGAGCCTATGACCACTAGGGATCAAGCTGCTGCCTGCCTACAGCTACTCATAGATGAAGACTGGAATTTGGTGATTTATATTATGTGAGAATTGGTGCTGAAGATGGGCTGATAATTATACAATGAATTGACATAGATGCACAGCTAGGGTCATCATGGTTCTGTCTTGCCTGTTCTAGTGGTTTAGTGCAGGAGTAAGCAACCTCTGCACTCTTCTGGGAGTCATGTCTGTTAGTCTTGCCATGCCTCACGAGACTTGAAGTTCCATACCAGCTGGAGTGCCAAGGTTTACCTCTGGTTGGTCCTGTTTCAATTGGCTCTTATTAATTATTTCCTTCCATTCTCTTTGCTGATTCTTTTTCTCAACAGTCGTATGTAAACTTTGTTCATTTTATTTTTTAAACATATAATAATCACAAATGGCAGACTTTTAAGGCACCCACTGCAGACATTAAAGCAGATTTCCAATATCACAAAAGATTAGTTAAATTGTGAACTGTACATATTTATATACTAATAAAATATGATTCCCCGTAATAGGATGATTACTACCCAAGAGTATTTGGTGGGTAATTAAATGGATAAGAGAGAAAACTCACCATTACAACAGAGGATTTGACACGAAGGTTAGGGAGTCCCTGCGGTGCTGTCCCTACGCTTGCCCACATAACTTTACCATGTTTTGTACCAAAAACATGACTTTATAAAAAGGACAAATCACAGAAGAAAATGAACTTTTGCAAGATGAGACTGAAGAGTTACAAATCGCCATATTTCATTGACAGAAGAAAAAAGTTTTATCATCATTTTAAGGAAAACCTGCCATCTTTACCTTAAATTTAGAGGCCCTTTCACTGTCTACATTCTACCCTAAGACTGACTTCACATATTTGTGGTGCATGTAACCATGCATTACATTGGATGTTAAGGCAACCCATTCATTTTGAATGCCAATGTATCTCAGCGTTCTTCTACCTGCACCTTATCCTTTTTGGCAATGCAGTGCACCATAATGCATGGTAGTGTGCTGCAATGCAGATGTGCTGTTGCTTTAGGGCAGGGGGAGGCAAACTCAGGCCCTCCAGCTGTGGTGAAACTACAAATACCATCATGCATCTGCCTCTGGGAGTCATGCCTGTGATGGTCAGAGTCTTGCAATGCATCAAGGGATTTGTATTTTATCACACCTGTAGAGCTGAAGTTTGCCTAATCCTGCTTTTAGGGCATTGGGGTGTTTGGCACACAAGGTGCAACACAAAGTAATAAAACTGACCTGAAACCTCAGAAAAGTTTCCTAAGTTGCACACGATTGCTGAGCCATTCAATACTGATAGCATGCGATAAGGAAAAGCAAGGGAGTAGCAAACTAGAATATAAATCTTTTTGAGATTCCCTCTCCTACAATGACATATCAGCTGTCAATGCACTCAAATTAATAGCACAGAGAAACCACTAATATGGTTAAGGCCTGTATAGACCCTGAAAAGCTGTCCAATTCACAGGAGCTACAGGTAAAGCTCTTCACCATCAGTGCCAGTTACTTAGTTGTAACGGTTGAATAAAGACACAGGTCCATTGAGTTCAACCTTTGGGTTTTGTGTGCATGTATGTGTGTTTGTTACTATGATTACCTGTAACCCTATATATCTTGTGCCTGAGAAAAGTAGATAGTTCTTGAATAATTCCATATGCTCAATCATGATAGTACCCTGCTTGCCTTAATCGTTGCGGCCTGGCATTGTGAATGCCCATTAATGAGTAGCTTGCTCTCGTATATTTAACTCCAAAATGCATAACCTTACACTTCTCAATATTAAACCTCATCTGCCATGTAGATGCCCTCCCACACCATTTCATCCAAAGCTTCATGTAATATTTCTATGTCTTCTGTCGAGTTTACTACCCTGCAAATTTTGGTGACGTCAGCAAAAATGTTAATATTGCTATTAATAACAGTCCCAATATCATTGATAAACGGGTGGAACAGCAATGGCCCCAAGACTGAACCCTGTTGCACGCCACTGTCAACCAAGGACCACCAAAATGAGCCATTTATTGATATTCTCTGGACACTTTCACTTAGCCAGTTCTCTATCCAAGTACACACCATTTCATCAATGCCCAAAGATTGAAGCTTGTAAATTAAATGTTTATGAGGTACCATATCAAATGCTTTTGCAAAATTAAGGTACATGCCTCCTTCTAGCTTGCTCATATGATTGAGGGACACTGATTGACATATGACTAAGGAAGGCTGTCTTTCTGGTTTTCACTGACTACCAGTGTCTGTCTTCTTCTTGTAATACAATTCCCAGATCAGTGGTCTTCTGATCCAGCACCGGCTTGCTGGTGAGCTCAGCCATTATAGTTCACTTCATAGCCGGCAGCCAGCTATCCAAGCAGAGCTGCCACGTGGCCCTCATACAGGGTCCATTTAAAAAAACGTAAACGTTTACACTAAAAAAGAGGGACATTTTAATCTTTGGTCTTTTGGTGGGCTATAGGCTTCAGAGACCTTGTATAGAGATACTGTGGGAATACAAAGCAGCTAGGCTTTTACAATATGGCAGCTTGCTCCTCCTACTTAGGTGCTCCCTGTATTCTGACTCCGATCGTTGTGATAGCGAAATATAT
>NW_017308095.1:87328-87951 GCF_000935625.1 Nanorana parkeri | reverse complement strand
ACACATACCGGCGCTCGCTCACTTCTCGATCCTGTCACGACAGAGAGCTGTGACTGGATTCCCCCCTCCCCTGTCCGATCCTCCAGCGCTGACTGGCGGAACAGACGGGGGAGGGGGCGGTTACAGTTGGCTCGGCCTCTAGATAGGCAGAGCCAGCTGTCACTCAGGCATAATTGGCTGGATCCGTTTCAGCTGCGGCGTCTCAGTATACCGCGAGCTGTAGCTCGCGGTACACTGAGCTTTGGGTGACGGGAGGACGCTAGTTTGTGTCCTCCTGTTACCCTTAGGAGAACTATGGGGAAAAGCCCTAACCCCATAGTTCTCCTTTAAACATTACTTTTATCTGCGTGCCTGTATGAGCTCCTATATCTAAAAAGTTGTTTCGTGGGTTTCCTCTAGTAGCGGGCTCATGGCTTTTTGACATGGCTGTTTTCAGCCACTTCAGGAGACAATATAATATGTGTGGGCACCGCCAACTGGCGCTTGTTGTGGGAAATCTCCTATCACTTTTATTTTCCCTCTATTGATATCAGCTTCATGTCCCCTAAAGATATCAGCTGCAAGTTAAATTAATAGTGAAAGGTCTTCTTTAACCTCTTGCCGTCCGCCCGTAGTAGAAAAAC
>NW_017308095.1:85577-86048 GCF_000935625.1 Nanorana parkeri | reverse complement strand
ATTGGACGAAAAGTGTCATCCGATGATCGCAAGGTGTATGGAGAGACATAGGCTACATTCACACCTAATTGTATTTACAGGTGATTTTGGAGCGTTTTTTTCAGGTTTAAACTTTTTTGTTTCAGCCAATGGAAAACTAGAACGGGATGGTTGTTTAGCTTTGAAAAACATTAATTTCCAGGCATATTTAGGCATTTTTTTAATATGCTCTCATTTAAGTATATGGGGCCAAAAATGCCACATCCTGCTTCAAAAGTAGCTTTGGCCATCGAGCTACAGGCTCCTAAATGCTAATATGTCAACAGACAGATTAAAAGAATGGGATTTTGGTTCTTCAGCATTTTTAGTGCTTTGAGCTTCAATCTACAAGACATTCAGGTGTGAATCAGGGCTTGCAATACAGCGAGCATCTTTAATATTTTGTGTGATATGTAGGGAAAAGTTAGGCTGCATACAGCTTAAATGTTCCTT
>NW_017308095.1:84808-85531 GCF_000935625.1 Nanorana parkeri | reverse complement strand
TTATCAGCCTAGCCAATTACTGAAAATCTTGACCTAGTGGTAGGATCGGATAAATATTTGGGACAACCCTTTCAGAATGTTCTTAGTTCTATAGGGCCCTGCCCATTGGGTTGGTAAGCTAAGTTCTGAGTCCTTTGGGCTTTGACCCAAAATAGTTTTATGCTGGAGAAATATCCTCTTCTGAGAAGCTACTGCAAGTTGCTGGCCTACTAAAGGAAAATCGGTACTCCGGCCTTGAGGAAATCCCTGCGGCTGTCCCCTACTTGTAGACCAAAGGTGGCTAGCTGAGGGAAAATGCTGTCAAGGTAACACTAAAGCCTTGGCCCCTGAGCAGCCGAAGATCAATGAGTTGCTACAGTATAGTCTGTGGGAACAGAAAACATTTAAAGAAGATTAGAAATCACCTTTAGTTTTGAGACTGTGTAGATTTTTGCTATACTCAGCATTCTTTCAGGGATGCAGAAATATTGGGGGTACCCAGAGAAGAATGGGTCATGGTGACTTGTGGGTGTAACTACATTTGGCTAACAGTGGAAGGGATTTAAAACTTAAGTCTACTCACTGTGCTCATAGTAACATATACCACAGTCATCATACCCACAAAAATATGCTTTAATTACTGTGCCACCGCTAAGAGTCTAACGGATTCATACAAACCTCAGCACAATCATCTGTTAGGCCTTGTTCTCACCAAGCGCATTCCAGGAGGAGAGCAGTTACAGA
>NW_017308095.1:31715-84599 GCF_000935625.1 Nanorana parkeri | reverse complement strand
CTATTTTACCTGCTCTGGAACACATGCAAACGCCCTGGAACCCACCGAAAGCCCATTCTAAACGGCCTGGAACGCGGCAAAAACGCGGCACAATCCACTGCACTGCTTGTGCAGAAACTCATGCAGATCTGGTCTGCCTTTGGTGTGAACAAGCCCTAAAAAATGAAACTAGCATTATATATGCTTTTCTACACACAGCCCACCATGAAGAAGAACTTTATTAACAGAGTCAGTGGCTAATTGGCAACCAGCAACTGTTGTACAATATATAGTAATATAATACAGAGTGCAGTGGTCAGAAGAATGTCATATATAGCCCAGCATACAGAGGGCTGTGGCCAGGAGTATGACATTTATACAAAATAGTGTATACAGTGCATGGGTCAGAGGTATGTAATGCACAGAGCGCAGTGGTTGGTAGTGCATAACACACATAGCACAGGGGTCAGGAGTGTGTACTAGGGATGCACCGATACTAATATCGGTATCGGTGCCGCGTATCTGGGCGAGTACCCAAATGCTCCGATGCCTAGCTCAAAACCCGAGCTTCCGGTATCAGGAAGCCGGGCAGCGAGTCATTAAATGCTGCCCACCTTCCTGCTTGGCAGGGAAGCCAGCTCCATGCTTTCTCGTCATCTAGTCATGAGAAGCATGGAGACGGCTTCCCGGCTAATCAGGAAGCCATGTGGCGAGTCATTACATGCCATCTGGCTTCCTTAATGGGACTTTCGGTATCCGGTATCGATGAGTACCGGAAAGAAAATATCGGTACTCGATACCGAAAAAACGGTATCAGTGCATCCATAGTGTGCACTACACAGAACATAAGAGTCAAAGGATCTGAGTGAAAAAAAAAGGCAGCTGCAGTGCAAGTGGCATAAGCACCCTGGTGCCACCAAAAACCTAAACTAGAAATTGAGTGTCCGCGGACCCGGGGCACCCTGCAAGAGATACGCCATTGATGACTATAATCCCCCCTCCCGTATTGATGCCCCAAATCCTTCCCATCTAATACAGTTCTGCAATAAACCTGTTCAAGTTTATTACACAAAGTGACTGGCATCCCTGGGTTTTTTTTTTACCAACACCCTACATAAAAAAACCTGTTCTGGTTGTGTCTGGATACTACAGCCAAGGTCTGAAAACTACAATCAAGTAAGGGGACTGGTACATTGTGTTGCCCATTATTAATCTGAAGATCAATCCTTACTGTATTCAGGTTTACATTGCATTACATAAGCAACTTAACAAGTCAAAACAACACATAACAGGTAAGGTAGGTATCTTAAGAGCTGTGTTTATGTCATTCCAAGTTCTTCTGGGATCTTATTAGCAAGTAGCTGGTACATTGTACAGATATAAAAGATTAGCACAGAACTTATAGATAGTTACTTATAACACAAAAGGAAACCATTTTCCCTGAAAGCATAAGCCACTTCATTTTCTTTTGGATCTGAAGCCTGTGCACATGAACCCTTACAGCATTTCGCTATGCCATGCATTGTTCAGCATGTGTGCTACACTTCTCAAAGTCTAGCCAAAAAAAAAATAATACAAAATGGGGTTTTATCTGATATCATTAAATACAACATATCATACACCAAAGTCTATCAAATCCAATTTTATTGAGACATGATTAAAATCCATAAAATCATAAAAAAACATTGGTGGTGATACCGATACAAGTATATTAACCATCAACATATTAGTGATTGAAGATCCACCCCGGTACTACATATTAAAAGATATGAAATGTTGGAATAATTGCCAGTATCATCATTCGGTGTAGTTAATGGAGGCCTGGATGCATTTCGCACTTCAGTGCTTCCTCAGGAAAATAGGGCTACCTGGAGTTCCCAACTAGACAGTGTTATACACCTCTAAGGGAAGCCATAGCAAAATCTCAGCAGTACATCAAAACATACCTCACTTACTTAAGTTAACACAGATATACTGTATATCGATGGTCACACACCAATTCACATTCTACCGCAACCAGCAGAGAAGCATACACGTGTATTCACATAGGGGGACATGAGGGACGCCAAGCCAGGGCTTCTATGTGTAACAAATAGTCATATTAGGCCCATGTCCCCATTAGGGGACCAAAAGGGGAAAGAAACTTTTACTATTGGGAACTTAATAATATAAATCACCTGAAACTCATGCCCTGTATTGTAGATCCCCCCAGGATCATCAAGACCACACTGTAGTGGTCCTCCTGACAACGTCCATAGACAGACACTAAAAGTAGAAAACAGACTAAGACAGTGGCTAAGCATAATTTGGTGGAATGACGCTAGCCGTCCTCACGTCTAGTGCAAGTATATGCAACCTGCATTAGACGTGATGGCATCAGTGGACCATAGGCCGCCAGATTTAAAGGGTAGAAAAGGCTGCAGGAACTGATCTAGCAGCCCACTCAGCCACTGCTGCTGCAAGGGAAGAGAGCGCACAGCGCATGCGAGCCGCAGCCTCTTTTATAGGGATGGAGGGATCACCTGGCAAATAATTTTACGGTCAGGCCACGCACGGCCCTAAGGCCCCGTTCACCCCTCAGCGTTCCATGAACGCGTGTCACGTTCAAGTGTGCTCATGTGCGCTTTTGCCACCATTGACTTCAATAGGCTGCCCACGTGTGACAAAAGTGGCAAAGTAGCTCATGCAGTAGATTCTGCTGGAGGCGTACCTTTTTCACCACGCGGTATAAACGCAGGAAAAACACATTTTCCTGGACGTGTTTGTGGTGCAATTAAGAACGCGACGTCTCAGGCAACGCAAAGGTTTGAACAGGGAGTAAGGTACGACATGACACGGGAGCATTTCTTAAAGCTGAACAGTGAGTTCTATTCGGCAGAGCTTGCTGGCAGGCATGCAGCATTTTTTTGTGAAATGTCTCTAAGGGCCCATTCACACACCGGGTTTGTGTGTTAAGTTACCAGTGCGAGAGTTACGTCGCCATTCATTCAAATGGCAGCCAAACGCACCTCCCGGCCACAATGCGATCATTTGTGCCACAATGCATGGCACCGCAATGCAGCGTGTTGCGGTGCGATTGGAAAAAGTAGTTCATGCATGGATGGAACCTCACGATTAATTCACGGACCCTAAGGGCCCATTCACACAGGATCCTCTGCAATCTATTGTGTTGCAATACTTTTTAAATAGATGCTAACAGAAGGGCACTGAAAAATGAATAGGTGTGAATGGAGATAGTTCACAAAGCGCTGTTCTGCCGAAAAAAAGTAGAACGTGCACGACTTCAGCGCAACATAACGCAACAGATCCGGTGTGAACTAGCCCCATTCATTTTCTAGGGCCCTTGCGTTATCATCGGTTGCATAATGGATCGCAACGCAATGGATCGGAACGAAATCGTAATGTACCATTGCAAGTCTTGGACCCTCGGTTTACTTGCGATTTTGGTGTGAATGGGCTCTTAAGGTGAACTTACCCATTAAACCTTGCAGTGCCAGGGTAGCCCCGCTGCAAGGGTCATTTTTTTTGGGTTTGTCCCAGAGATGGGTTTTAAATCTATTGAAAATTACACTTTGAAAATGCCAATAAGATATAAATGTTTGTATTAGATTAGGATTTACGATTAGATCCTTTAGAGATCTAATATTAGAATGTGTCCTCGCATTATCATGTCACTCCATGTGCCCGATCACGGAGGAATACAGCTGGCAATGGCAGCACTGGCAGTGTCAGGCAGAGCGGCAGTGCAGGGGTTAAGTGGAGGGGCTGAAGATTTGAGCAGAATCACCGCCTCCCGTGACGTCATCACAGGCTGTATACTGGCAGGCGCTGTCCACACACACACAGTGCTGAGCCATGTCCGCCAGTCCGGGGTACAGCGAGGAAAAGGGGGGCAGCCTCGGGGAACCCGAATACGGCCAGGATCCGGCCAGTGGGGGGATCTTCAGCAGCGACTATAAGAGGTGAGGCTGTGTGTGTGTGTCATCCCCGGGGATGGGGGACATTGTCATTCATACAATGCTTCTGGACTGGAAGAAGGGGGATGGTGTTATCAGGAGGGGGCTGGGATCTCTCTATATCCAATCATGGCAGGAAGGGGATGCCCCTCTCCATCATGGATAGTCTGCTCCTAGTATATCAGAATAGGCCACAACATCTACCATCTGCCAGCAAGGATCGTCATTATTCTATCACTTGTATGTTTATGTCATCGTGGCTTGCCGTGTGGCTGATCTCTGGGGTGGAATGCACTGCAGATAAACAATGGACAATTCTCATAATAAAGTGACTATCAGATAATTTCCCAGTACAACAACCCCCCCCCTCTCTCCGCACCTGCTCATTGGTGTCTAAGGGGATCTACTTACCTGATCCCCAACCCAAGACTGGCGCCTGCATCCTCTGCTCCCCTACACTCCAGTGGTCAGAGGCCCACCAAAGTCTTCATGTCTAATGTATGGCCCATAACTTTATATAAGACGGAAGCAGGGCCATCCCTAGAATGAGGCAGCTAGAGCTCTTAGCAACCTGTCACACTCCGGGCAGCGCCCCGGCCAGCTCCTGGGAACCAATGATATCTGGGCCCGCCCAGCTCCTTTGCGATCGATGATGTCTGGGCCTACCCAGCTCCTGGCAACCAATGATGTCTGGGCCCCCCCAGCTCCCGGCAGCCAATGACGTCTGGGTAGGGCGCCGGACAGAGGGACAGAGGTATTGGAGGTAAGAGGTAATGTGACAGCACCCCAACTCCCACAACCCCCCCTGTGTAATGTGTTGTGGAGTAACCTCCAGACCCAGACCCGTTTTTGCACATTTGAACACGCTTGAGCAGCATGCGGTTATTTGCGTGTTAATGTGCACTGTGCACGTTTTTATGTGTGTACATGAAGACACGCATTTTGACATGCAGCTCATGAAACATTGCGGGCAATGGAAGGACGCGCGTTTAAATGCGCTATACTGAGGAGAAAAAAGCGCTCAGCGCCTCGGCCCTCTCCTTGTCGTTTGTGACTAGCTTCCCGCTTTCAAAAACGCTCATGAAAATATGCAACATGCTTCTGCCGCGTGTTTTTGGGTATTGCCGCTGAAGTCCATGGGGCAAAAACGCGCTTTTAACTGCCCAAATAAGCTCATGTATCTTTTCGGGCGTTTGGCTTTTTCCTGCTGGCGTTATTCTGCTCCGGTGTGAACCAGGGCCATTGAAAATCATGGGATTTCTTGTGTTGGGCATTTAAAAGCATTTTTCCAACTACTCAAAAACTCCTAGGTGTGAACCAGGACTTAGGCAGCGATAAGTCTAGGGTGGAAAGAGGCTGAGGAACATTCCACAGCCGGAGCAGAGCGGGTGAGCACCAACCACTGTAGGTAAATCAAACTGCTTTCAGGAATCTCCCTAGACATAATTGAGCAGGTAACCCTTGTAGCCCATCCATCATCTGGACTATACTGTTAGGTTTGGATTCACCTACTGATTACCAGTAGAATTTATTCAGTCATCACTACCCATAACCATCCACAACAACCCCCCAAAAACCACCCTGCTGTTGTTTAGCACCTCCAATATCAACCATGTCATTTTTACATTTATATAGAAATCACTTAGACATAATCAGAGATAAATGTGTGTTTGTGTCTGATTATTCATTATAAATCTGATATAAAGGATGTTATAATCCAGGCATAGGCAACCTCAGCACTCCAGCTGTCCTGAAACTACAGATCCCATCATGCCTCTGCCTCCGGGAGTCTTGCCTGTAGCTGCAGAGTCTTACAATGCCTCATGGGACTTGTAGTTCCACAACAGCTGAGTGCTATTAACCAACACATAAAAACAATGCACTCCTATAGTCAGGGCTTGAAACATTTTAGGGTGTCTCACCAGTCAGTCAAAAATGTCACCAGTCAGCATGACCGGACTATCGGCCTTGCAATTTATGTTAACATTTTTTAGGGACACTTAGAGCTTTCTTTTGGAGGTATATACAGGTGAAACTCGAATAATTAGAATATCGTGCACAGTTCATTTATTTCACTAATGCAACTTAAAAGGTGAAACTAATATATGAGACTCATTACATGCAAAGCAAGATAGTTCAAGCCGTGATTTGTCATAATTGTGATGGTTATGGCTTATAGCTTATGAAAACCCCAAGAACCCCAAATCCACAACCTCAAAAAAGTAGATTATTACATGCAATCAATAAAGCAAGGATTGTACATAGAACAATATCGGACCTCTGAAAAGTACAAGCATGCATATGTACTCAGTACTTGGTTTGGGCCCCTTTTGCAGCTCTTACTGCAATTACTTTTTCACGATATTCTAATTATTCGAGTTTCACCTGTAATCCCCACTGGGGGGGTGGGGGGGTTATTTTTTTACTATATAATGAAAAAGTACCGTACATTTTGGGGAAAAAAATGTTTTCCCTACGTTATGTTATAAAACATTTATTATTACCCATATTTTTGGTAAAATATAAAAGTCAGGGTCACGTCGGGTAGATAGACACCAAATATGTCAAGCCTTAAAATTGCTTGCGCCTGCAAAAAACGGCCACACCGAAAATTGACCATAGCCGACGCTTTAAACGCTTTTTCCGCTCATCAGTTTAGTGTTATCAGTGATTGATGGCCCTAAAATTATTGCCATCAATTCGCGGCAATATGTAACATGTGCGGCACAATAGGCCAATCGTCGTTTTCGCACATAGGTTCACCCGACGCATGTTTGCGTGTGCATGTGGGGGGCGGGGGACTTTAAAAAAATATATTATTTTGTATGCTTCTTTAATTTTTTTACACTTAACTTTATTGCTATCACATGGGGGGCTTAGAAGACCCCTATGGGATAGCCAATTTGCATGACAGGTCCTATTCATGGAGACATCATGGGTCTCCAAGACCCCTAATGTCGCCTAGGGACCCCCAGAGAAGCTGATGAAACAGAGATCTGCTTCACCAGCTTCTCCCCAGCTTCTGAAGCTGGAGAGTGACACTGAATGCAGGAAGTGATGTAATATACATCACTTCCTGCATTCGTGGACGGAGAGGAGCTCTCCTGTCAGAGAGGAGTCGTGCCGGTCCCGGGCACCGGTGGTCTCGGGACCAGTAGGGAGAGCTGCTGCTAATACAAGCGATTGGGCGTCTCTAGAGACTCCCGAGCGCTTGAATGTAAAGCTCCCGGCCAGCCGTTTAATTACAGCGGTCGGCCGAGAAGCTACTCGTCCGGCTCCGGGGTCCTCTCATCTGTGAGCAGATTTTTCAAGCCCTGGTTATAGTCATTTTCAGTTCTACAATCTTACCATTCAAAGGCATACATTGTTAAAGGAGATCTCCGGGCAGAAGAAAACTTCCCCCCGTACTGAAAGAGTAAAGTGCTCGTTTTCATCTAGGGTGTCAAATAAAAAAGAAATGCCCACCCGAACCTGGGCCGCGGCTGGCTCTTAGACCAGCAAAAAGTTTCCCAGCACACTCACCAGCCAGAATGCAAAAATACTTGTCTTACAGCTAAGGTTTAGACCAGTCCCCGCAGTCCATCCCCTCCTCATCTCCAGCGATGGAATGTCACTCGGCGTCCTGTACACTGTATAGGATGTGGTGACTCACAGGTTCTTAAATTGCTGGAGCAGAGGGGGAGAGAGGCTGCAGGGGCCAGTGTAGCAGCCAGCCAGGTCCGAGGTTGCGGTGTGTATATATTATTTTATATCCTAGATGAAAACAAGCACTTTACCCTTGCAGTCTTGGGGTAGCCCCCCTTTTCTTTTGCCCAGAGTTCTGCTTTAATATACACAAATGTCACTCACAATGTTACAAACATTTCTGGGTCATAATGAGTGCTTTCTAATGATACTTCTATAGCACATAAGGGGAAAATATTGTGATATCACAGTGTGATCTGGTTCAGAGTAATAGCTCTTCTCCTTCTATTGCTGCTTTGGTAGTGGCGACCTTCTCCTTCTATTGCTGCTTTAGTATTGGCGACCTCTCGGAGGACTTAACGTCATAGTCCAACTTCTCCAAACATCTGCTTTGGTAGTGGCGACCTTCTCCTTCTATTGCTGCTTTAGTATTGGCGACCTCTCGGGGGACTTAACGTCATAGTCCAACTTCTCCAAACATTTATAAATGCGCACACATGAATGACATTTTCAGTGTTTCAGGCTGCAAAGCGATGCAGCCATGATCTGTGGACCGCGGGTACAATGCCCAGGCTACTGCGGACTATTCTCCCAGTCCCAAGCCTGTACCTCGGTACGGTTCTTCAGTTATGGGACGGAAGGAATTAAGTGATGGACTACAGGTGTCATAATGTCAGTGCCCTTGTACTCCATGATCCTCTGAATGTATCTGTGAATGAATGCCATGGATGTACAGACGGAGCCATGCACAGTCGTGCCAAATTCAAATGCATGCAGGGAGAAGAACCCTGCAATTCTGTTAAGGGGGGGCTAAAGAATGGGACCATGCCTAAAGTGACATTAAAGCCTAAAATGTTTTTCCCTCCCTCATGCTGCTTTAAGGACTGCCCTTAAAGGAGAACTATGAGGTGAGTGCTTTTCACTCACCTCATAGTTCTAGCCGACCTGTGACAATGAGACTGTCACAGGTCGGCTCAGTAGATCGGGAAGTGAGCGAACATATATACCGGCGTTCGCTCACCTCTCGATCCTGTCACGGCTCTCTGCCGTGACAGAGGAGGGGCTGGATTCCCCCCTCCCCGCTTCGATCCGCCAGCGCTGACTGGCGGAACGGACGG
Organism: Nanorana parkeri; assembly: GCF_000935625.1. NCBI lineage: Eukaryota > Metazoa > Chordata > Amphibia > Anura > Dicroglossidae > Nanorana > Nanorana parkeri. The sequence continues at coordinate 75,862 of NW_017308095.1, read as the reverse complement.
GGGAGGGGGCGGGTACAGCTGGCTCTGCCTCTAGATAGGCAGAGCCAGCTGTCACTCACGCAGCTGGGCGGATCTTGACATCGATGTCGGGATCCGCTGCGGCGTCTCAGTATACCGCGAGCTGTAGCTCGCGGTATACTGAGCTTAGGGTAACGGGAGGACGCTAGTTTGTGTCCTCCCGTTACCCTTAGGAGAACTATGGGGAAAAGCACTGACCCCATAGTTCTCCTTTAAATGATGCCTCTTGATCCGATCATCACCTACTTCCCAGTAGTTTTCAGGAGTCCCTCCAGCTCTGGTACCGGTCTCAGATCCAGCGCTGACTCCTGTCTCTTCCTGTCCCATGGAGTCTGTGCTGGTGCACGCTGCCTGCATTGACTTACCCTGTGTCTCTCCTCTTCTGCCGTCTGAAGATCTGCTACTGCGCATGCGCCTGCCCCATCATCCTTTGCGGCCACCCAAGAATTTGCAGATCTTCGGACGGGCGCGTGGCGGAGACACGGGTAAGTTTTAACCTTTTTGTTAACTTCTTTTAAAAATGTTTTTGCATATATCTACTTCTTCCTAGCAGTAGCTTTAAGCAAAAATATGTGAGGTTTTAATAATCCTTTAACATTACACCCTAAATATTGTTGTGATGTGAAATATGGTCCAAAAAGTGGAAAATATTGTAAGCCTGGATGCAGCACAGAGGCTGGAACTGGTATCCATATAACTTGATCGAATCACTTCCATTCTTGGCATGGAGAGACTCCCCATGATTGTCACTATTTCACATATAGACATAGTAATCTAGGCACAGAGCTGTGCAGCAACCTGTAGCAACTAGTCAGAATTATTTTTTCTGTGACCTACGGGGGGGAATTTATCAAAACTGGAGCAGACAAAATCTGGAGCATTTGCCCAAGGCAACCAATCAGCTTCTCTCTTCAGTTTGTTCAGTTAAGGTTTGAAAATGAAAGAGAGATGCTGATTGGTTGCCATGCACAGCTTCTCCAGATTTTGTCTGCTCCAGTTTTGATAAATTCCCCTCTATGTTCAGTAGATTTTAATCCAAATGGTTGCAAATAGTTATTGAGGGGAATTTATCAAAACTGGAGCAGAGAAAATCTGGAGCAGTTGCCCAGGGCAACCAATCAGCTTCTCTGTTTAGTTAGTTCAGTTAAGATTTGAAAATGAAAGAGAGAAGCTGATTGGTTGCCATGCACAGCTGCTCCAGAATTTATCTGCTCCAGTTTTGATAAATTCCCCTCTCTGTACTTGGCTTAGCTACACTATCAGGTTCATGGAATGAGCCTGATAGTGTACTGAGAGCTGCAGTGGTCTTCCCATGCCAGCACTTTCTGTTTAGATCGGGGTAGGCAATTTCCACACTCCAGCTGTTGTGGAATGGGATCTGTAGTTTCACCACAGCCGGAGTGCCCAGGATGCCTACTGTGTTTCCCCGAAAGTAAGACCTACCCCGAAAGTAAGACCTAGCGCTATCTTCAGGGATTTCTGTAATATAAGACCTACCCCGAAAATAAGACCTAGTTCGGTGGTAGGTCTTATATTACAGAGATCCGCTAGGTCTTACTTTCGGGGTAGCTGCACATATAATAGAATTTTACATGTCACGGCCGCAGCTCCCTCCCGTCCTATTTTCGGGGAAGCACCGTACCTCTGGTATCAATGGTACTTACTTCCAGAATGGCTTAGTGTAGTTGACACAGTGACATTATTACTCCAAACACAATGACACCATGTTTCCGATGGGGTTCTGACACATCTTTACTCTGGGTTTTCCACTGCCAACAGCAGAGGAGAGAAAGAGCCGCTGGGGGTCAGATCCGGGCCGAGCGTCTCTCTCCCTCTCTCCTCACCGCTAGGCCATCCTGAATGACAGCTCTGCTGGGGAGAGCAGCGGGGATCCCAGGAGAAGCTGGAGCCTGTGCCACCCCTCTTCTCCCTGTCAAGGCGCGGTTGTGTTGGCCACCTGGCACCCCTGTTGTCATTGTGCCCTGTGCTTGCCATGGCAACAGGAGCGCGGGGACGCAGCCAGGCTGCCCCTGGCTGCGCCCCCTCTCAGCTGCACCTAAGGCGAGTGCCTCACTCGCCCCATGGTAGCTACAGCCCTGGGAATAAGTAAATATATTTTGACGAGTATTCTCTCGCACCAGTAAAGCTCTAGCTGCAAGCACTAAAAGTACAAACCCAATTGTGTTACTTACGTACCACACTTAAAATGAGTTAACTTGAACAATTGTGAAGTATAAACATATAATGAAATCATGTGTTCCGACAGTATACACAGTAGTAAAAGTCCACATACAATCATTTATTTATTACAGGTATTTGTATAGTGCCCACAATTTACTTTACACTCACATCCGTCCCTGCCCTCCCGGGGCTTACAGTCTAAGGTCCATATCCCACAGGATAGACAGACTCATACTAGGCCTGATTTAGAAAGGAGCCAATTAACCTTCCAGTATGTCTTTGGCGTGTGGGAGGAGGAAGCCCACACAAGCACAGGGGGAACATGCAAACTCCTCGCGGATAGTGTCCTAAACCAGGATTTGAACCAGGGACCTTCAGAGCTGTAAGGCAGACATGCTAACCACTACACCACCAATAATTTTAACAATTAAATATTGTATATAGGCGATCTCCAATCACAAAAGTGGTCAAATGAAGTCTTCCACCACACCGCCATCATCACACACCTCACAGAGAGCAGCTTACCTTTTTTATATAGAGATCAATAGCCATATTGCTTGTTCCCTTTTATAATATCAGGTGGGACACCCAAACCCAGGGGTACTGCTGTTATTGCTGTCCTCCTCCTCCATGTGGCTCAGTCAAGAAGATACTCCCTGGATTTGGATATCATAGAACAGAGAAAGCATAGACCATAGTACATACCATTTGGCATCCATAAAAAACTATATTGAAATACTACTCGCTCAACATCCAAGATAAAAAACAAATGTGCTTCGGGCATACGGTAATCGCTGCTGAAACTCTACACTCTCCCGTGTCTCTACCGCTCCCGCTTCTGTGCGTCCGCCCTATGTACATTGTGTAACACTGGACTTCATCAGGGGCATGCACCGGGATTGGCACATCAGCACTGTACTTGTCAGAGCACAATAGCAAGCTGCGCTAAATGTTGCCAGCCACCATTTCACCTTTTGTTGGAAGTGGTATGGCAATGAGATTAGACAAAAATAGAGTATCTAAGTCTCCTACTATAAACCCAAAGGCATGCATAAATAGAGTGTGCCTGAAGGCAGCTTCGCACAGACAAATCTTTTGTCTACACTTTGTTCACGTCTTGCAGCATTGCCTAGTACTTGAGGGCTCTACTTCGGTGGGGCCCTGAGGATCGGGGTCTGCTGGTCCTTCGGGAAGGTGGACCAGAGTCTCCTTGCCCCTGTCAGGAGCCTTGCGCCCTGGGGAATTCAGGAATTTCGAGGCCCTTCCTCTTCAGAGGAGGACCACAGCACCCTCGTGCACTTTTTTGTGTGTGTTTTGATTTCACTATTTACATTTTTTGTTCACAGGGGAAGTTGATTTTGATGCACACACTGCAGAATAAAAGAAAAAAAAGAAGCAGTGTGAAGACATACACTGTCTGTTCAAAAAGAGATGACACACTCTAATATTTATACAATGTCACAACATATATTTCCATCCAGAGTTGCATTAGTTTTTCATCAAGATCTTGTAGTGATGATGGGAGAGTCAGACCACGGTGTAAAGTCTTCTCCAGCACATCCCCAAGATTCTCAATGGGGTTAAGGTCTGGACTATGTGCTGGCCAATCCATTTGTGACAATGATGTCTCATGTTCCCTAAGCCACTCTTTCACAATTTGAGTCCAATGAGTCCTGGCATTGTTATCTTAGAATATGTCAGTGCCAACAGGGAAGAAAAAATCCATTGATGGAAAAACGTGATCATTCAGTATATTCAGGTAGGAAGCTAACCTCATTTTTGGGGGACATAACATTGTTGATCCTAGACTTATTATCCAATGGATGGCTCTGACCTGTTTGCTAACTAAATCCAATCCTAATTATTTTTTTGGGACATGCAGTGTATAACATGGAGTAGACCAAAAGGAAGGTGCAATCAAGTCCTAGGTGGAATAATGATTCTTTATTGTATTCCTCAATGATCTCATCAGCTTCCATTGGTGTACAGAACACCTTACTACAATAAGTAGAGTGTCAGGATTGTGTCAGGTTTTGAAAAAATAAATTTATGAAACAAACTTTTCTCCTCCTGAACTAATGCCTGATATATCTCAACTACCCCTTGATATGAGTGTAAATATCACCAGCATAGTACATAGATAGGTTTTCAAATATACCTCTGTGTTTTCAAATATCAAGTGCTTACTTGTTTTATATATTATGATGATGATTATTGTTATCATTTGTAAGAATCTAAACAGCTGTAGTAGTGCCCCAAGCCCTATATGTACTATTGTTTATGTTATTCACCAGAGATAAGTGAACTTCTGTCAGGGATAGGTTTTCATCACTGGAGCCTGTAAGCACACAACCATTGCTGCTCAAAGTAACACCACTCACCTAAGATCACCAGCATAGCAAAGAACATTTCCTTACTTTACTGCTCCAAATCTATCTTATGATATTGTAATACTGTACAAATGTTCAGCACGTTGGCATAGTGGTTAGCAGTTCTACCTTGCAGCACTGGAGGTCCCTGGTTTCTATCCCTGTCAAGACACATCTCAATGGAGTTTGCATGTTCTCCCTTTTCTTGTTTGGGTTTCCTCCCACGCATCAGAGATAAGATGGCAGATTAATTGCCTCCTATCTTAATCAGCCCTAGTATGTTTATGCATGTGTGATCCCTATGTGTGTTGTCACCGCTCCAAGCTTGCTCTTGTGATGGACTTCCATCTCAGTACAAATTAGTAAACTAAACATGAGATTGTAGTCCATCACAGGAGTGATCTTGGGACATGGCTACTTTAAAACACACACAGGGACCATGGGGAACAAAAAGTAGTCACCCTCTAGAAGGAAGGACAGTGTCAGCACCAATTCAGAGATGATTTGAGGATCTACAGCCGAGTGATACACAAATAAGATACATTTTTGGTAATAGTTAAGGTACTTGAATGTATTTTTAAGATTCAACACCTGACTGTAGTGTCACTTTAAGCTGTGTGTCAAATTTACATACAAATAGTGATTACAATAACTCAGACTGTCCACAAGATGGAGCTCTGTGGACATACCGGTTCAAGTCCCTGATCGTTGTGTACATTTTAACCTGCAAAAATGTAAAATGTCCCATATTCCCAATTGGTCAGTAAGGCTACCCATCACATTTATTGGCCATAGACACAGGAGAAAGCAGGGCCAAGTGATTTCTAGCAGAAGATTAGGGCTCTTGAAGCACTGAGAAAAGATTGAAGTCATATGCAGCTACATGCTATATACCAGCCCAAACACAGTTTACTGTATTGCACTGACTACATGCAAAAACATTAGGGTGTACAAGGCAGGCAATAAATAATTACAAGGCAAGGGATCCTAGAGATCCACACCAGGAAGTACTTGGTAAATATTGGCTTTATGTAGGATTATACTGTATATGTGAATACAAACTGTGTTCTGATTTATATTTATGTATTATAAATAAGAACTGTGTCTAGGTAGCAGAGTAAAGCTTGCTATTTTTAGCAGACACACTCATATTTTGGAAGATTTCTGCCTATTTGCTTTACAGTCTACTCTACTGTGACATGCAATAACCTGTCCACTCGTGCCGACAGAAAGCTTGGTATTGAATAGAAGCTTTGAAAACTTGTGTAAATAAGTAACATTAGTAGAGGAAATCTTCTGTTCCTGAAAACCACCAGATGCAAAATTGTTTGGCATTGGAGGAATATTTTGCGATGACATCACTGTAGCCCAAGGTTTGTTGGAGAAGGGGCACATATGGAATGGTTTGTCAGCTCAAAAAATATTTTTTTATTGCCCGTATTTAAAATTGTATATGCACTTAGAATGCACAGTTTGCCATACACTTTAGAAGATGGTCAAGCATGTGACACAATCCGACTCCAAAATATATTTCTTCTGATGTCTGTGAGGCACCCAAAGACCCAACTAAGGTTGGCCATACACCTATACATTATCTGCAGGTTTTCTATGGTCAGATGGAGAAAGTGCAACAGATTCCTCCATCTACACTAAACTGTGTTGATGGAGGAATCTCCCACTGGGCCAAGCTTCGGTATCTTGCTGTTTGGCCCAGCTGGCCGTCAAATACCTGAACAATCTGATTGGATGCAGGCATTGTTCCAGTATTTTGAGAGCCAGCGGGGCTGACTAGCAAGATATTGAAGCTTAGCCCAGGGGGAGATTCCCCCACACGGCTTAGCATAGATGGAGGAATCTTTTTCCATCTGACCATAGAAAATCTGCAGATAATCTATAGGTGTATGGCCAGCTTTAGTGAGAGGTGGAGTTGTTGGTCAGTGGGAAGAATGTTCCTTGCATTGTTGGTCAGTGGGAAGAATGCTCCTTACATTGGTGAGTGGGAAGAATGTTCCTTGCATTGTTGGTCAGTGGGAAGAATGCTCCTTACATTAGTGGTCAGTTGGGAAAATGCTCCTTACAGTGGAGGTCAGTGGGAAGAATGTCCCTTACCTTGGTGGTCAGTGGAAAGAATGCCCCTTACATTAGTGGGAAGAATGCCCCTTACATTAGTGGTCAGTGGGAAGAATGCTGCTTACATTGGAGGTCAGTGGGAAGAATGCCCCTTACGTTGGCGGTCAGTGGGAAGAATGTCCCTTACGTTGGTGATCAGTGGGAAGAATGCCCCTTACATTGGTGATCAGTGGGAAGAATGCTCCTTACATTGGGGGTCAGTTGGGAAAATGCTCCTTACAGTGGAGGTCAGTGGGAAGAATGCTCCTTACATTGGGGGTCAGTTGGGAAAATGCTCCTTACAGTGGAGGTCAGTGGGAAGAATGCTCCTTACATTGGGGGTCAGTTGGGAAAATGCTCCTTACAGTGGAGGTCAGTGGGAAGAATGCTCCTTACATTGGGGGTCAGTTGGGAAAATGCTCCTTACAGTGGAGGTCAGTGGGAAGAATGCTCCTTACATTGGGGGTCAGTTGGGAAAATGCTCCTTACAGTGGAGGTCAGTGGGAAGAATGCCCCTTACATTGGCGGTCAGTGGGAAGAATGTGCCTTACATTGGAGGTCAGTGGGAAGAATGCCCCTTACTTTGGAGAACATTGGGAAGAATGCTCCTTACATTGGAGGTCAGTGGGAAGAACGCCCCTTGCATTGGTGGTCAGTGGGAAGAATGCCCCTTACATTGGCGGTCAGTGGTAAGAATGCCCCTTACGTTGGCGGTCAGTGGGAAGAATGCCCCTTACGTTGGTGGTCAGTGGGAAGAATGCCCCTTACGTTGGTGGTCAGTGGGAAGAATGCTTCTTACGTTAGTGGTCAGTGGGAAGAATGTCCCTTACGTTGGTGGTCAGTGGGAAGAATCACTCCCTTACAGATAGCCTAAAAGATTATCGGTGTCAGATATTTCTTATAGAAATGGTAGAAATTGCTCATTGCTCAATGAACACCACACAAACTCTAGAGAAACCCTAGGGGTTCACTGAACCCTGGTTGAGAAAGGTTGCAGTTTTGATCTGGTCTGTAACTGCTCTACTCTGCTCCTGGAATGCTCTTGGTGTGAACCAGCCCTTAATTTATGCCCTAATAGTTCATGTTTCAAGACAAGCTTTCTAGATATCTGCTCCATTCATCAGGTCCAGGTAACTGCTTTAACTTAGTAAAGGGAGAAACTCTTGAAAGCATGTCCTGAAAAATAAACTGTTGTTGCAAATAAAAAGTATTATGTATTGTATCCAAATGGTTTATTATCGGTTTCAGAGCAATTTCCTTATGGGACCTATATTCTGCGTCATCTCAAATTTACTGTATATGAAGACAACACTGTACAGGGCGTTTATAGACGTGGGCTAAAGTAATTGCTCCCAGTTGATTGAGGCCTAGCAATGCACCAGGGAGGTTTGCTGTAGTTGTCTTGCACAATATATTCTCCTCCCCTGCCTTCCCCTAATAGCACCCTTTAATTCAGCAGCTACTAAAAAATGAATGAAACATTAGTGAAACAGCAGGCCAGACAGGGGAGGAGATCTGCAGCATGTGAGATTCAGAGAGCAGGCAGTGGGGTGTGTAGCAGAGCATCTATTCTAGGCTGAGTCATGTTCACAGAGATATGCTCCAGAGATGTGTGAGAGTGGGAGGAGTGGGGAAACTGAAGGAGGAGAATGACCTGCAAACGTGGCTCAGAAACTGACTGAAACAGGACCAGCTGCTTGAAAGAGAGCAGAAAAGGGAGTGCTCCTTACTATGTGATGGCTGAATGGGCTGCCCAAGGCACAGAGCATGTCACAGAGATATCGACAGGCTGAGATGATCCTGGAATGTTCATAGATGAGGAGCTTCAGAAGTGAGGAGAAGAAAGGAGAGGAGTAAAGCCGAGATGCAATGGATAGGATGACAGAAAAGCAGAAGTGATTGGTGTAACTGTAATCAGATAGGCGGGCAGTGGGCAGGAGGGTGGTGAAGAACCAGGTGGGAGGAGGTGTGTAACTTGACCACCAGTATAAAGTGTGTGTGTTGTACAGTAGACTGCTAGGAAAGAGACACAGGTAGATATAATAAATGCTGCTTGCTAGAGGAAGACTCATTAAATGGCTCTGAAGCAGCATTTGGCACCTGTTGTAGGTGTATAGATAGAGGATCTAGTCTAAAAAAAAAACACATTACGTATGCTTAGGTTGCCTATATGCTAGATCTCACTGACCATTGCTGCAAGATCTATACTGGACCTTAGAGACACGTGTGTGGGCACTTTACACATGACCGGTGTACAGGAGCATTAATCCTAGGAGCTACCACAGATGGGAACCATTCCTAAGTGACCGGACTGCCATCATTCCTTCAAATCTTTTCTGGATCTCTTGGATCACCTCTAAGCCCAAAGGCCACTGTCTTCTGCATACTTCTACATAATCCTGACTTCCCCAAGACATTCCTGTCGATTTCTTCTGTTCAGGAGTACAATGTGGATCTTGTCCTGAATACAGCAATCTTTGTGCCTCTATGTACACCTTTTCAGCGATGAAGCCGGTACGGAAGCTCTTACAATTACCAGTGTCAGCTGTGAATTTGGTAAAGAACTACCGTGCAGAAGAGGCAAAAAGCCCCGTGTTGACCCCAGATGGGGGTGTCCAAACTTTTTATAATGCACTGCAAGCCGATGAGCTACGACTTCTGAAATCCCAAGTTAGCAACCCCAGCATGGAAAGCAATGGATCCAGCAGCACCCCCAGTCAGCCTGTGCGGTATGGAGCCCCTCCACTACCTGGGTGTATGTAGGATCAGCCTGGGATAACATTATTATCTTGTAGTTAAAAAAAGAATACCTGTATGATTAGCAATGGCAGACAACATTCTCAATATAGCGTATTCCAGTGTACTTGTGTCATTCAGTACAACCATAACTTTATTAGGCATCACTAAGTATGCTTCATTAAATAATGATGTAGTACACTGGGCTTCAGCCAGCACCATGGGAGTGTGTGGTTTTGGTTTCTTGTGATGTAGGTCACAGCAGGTGTTCAGTAGTAGAGTGGTGGAACACCTGCTGCACTCTACACTTCCCATAAGTATGGTAGAATATACCTCTTTTATACCATTTCTTGATCATGTTTAAGATTATCAATCACAAGGTGTTGTGTTTCATAATAAGTGTGGCACATAGCTGTTATAGTTGTCACAATCAGACAAACGTGAATATAATAGAAATAAACATCCTAGCTGTATCTCACCAGCTATTGTAGAAATACATGTTCTTTTTACTTGGTATCCTGGGATTTACAGTTCCTCAACTACAGCCCTAGCTGGAGGTTGTAGTTAACTGGTAGCAGGTTTGTAAGATTAGATAAATATGCTTAAAGAACCAATGCAGAATATGAACTAGAAAAGAATGTAAATGTTTTTTTTACTATAGTTTCCTGTCTGAGTAGAAATCTTTAGTATTCAAAAACGATATCATTGCTAAACATCTAATAAAGACATGGTGCCAATTGGTATTTCTTTGACATAGCATTTCACCTAACTGCATAGTAATACCGATAGCCATTGTTCTCATTACTGAAGACGTGCATTATATTTTACTTTTCTTTTGTTTATAATATTGGAATAATTCCCCAAACTTTAGACAGGGATATGCAATAACTATTTTGCTGATTATGTTTTGTGTACTTTTGCTCTCTTTCTACAGGTAAGCAGAATCCTTTTTTGTCCTGACTTATTTAAGATATAAATGAAGCCAAGTAAAATAGGAAACCATACAGAAAAACTGTTTTAGTTAAAAGAGTGGTATGGGAAGAATAGGATGCATTTAGTTTTCCCGCTTTGACAATTTATATGGAATATGAATGCATATTATTTAATAGTCACATGTACCAGTGTGTAGTAATAGAGGACTCTTTAATAAAAGATTGCAGAGGGCAATGATGTGCTGTTACCCTCAACAATTAAACATCAGCTTTCAGAGAATTCAGAGCAGCTAAAGATAATGGGCATGGTCAATTACTGCACTTTATTCTCTGTGTCATTATATGGACGCTTTTTTTTCTCACTTAGTGGGAAAAACAAATACTAATCACTGTCTAATCAAATGTCAGTATCATGCTTTGCCTTTGTTGTTTGCTAACTGCCTCATCTGCTTTGAAACTTCATGCAATTTAACATTGTGATTACAATCTGATTGTACAACCGCCTTAAAAGAGAACTATGGGGTAAGTGTTTTCCCCATAGTTGTCTTTAGGGTCACGAGAGGACATATACTAGCATCCTTCTGTGACCCAAAGCTCAGTATATCGCTACAGCTCGCGGTATACTGAGACCGCCGCAGCTGGGACGGACCCCGGCATTACTGTCGAGATCCACCCAGCTGCGTGAGTGACAGCTGACATTCACCGCTCTCTGCAGGGAGATGATCGAGAAGTGAGCGAGCAATGGTATGTGTTCGCTCACTTCCCGATCTATTGAGCCGACGTGTGGCAGTTTCATTGTCACACGTCGGCTCGAACTATGTGGCAGAGTGATTTTCACTCACCTCATAGTTCTCCTTTAAGGCCCCTTTTGCAATGTTCCAATCAGGTCCGCCTGTTGGTTTTACGTTGGACCTGATCAGAAGCTTAATGTTGTTCTATGGGGAGTCGAATGTAAATGGACTTGTCTGTTTGCATCTGATTACATTCGAGTCTATCTAGGTCTGCAAAGAAAAAAAAAACTGAACAGAGTTCCATTGTGGTGGACCTGAATGGGACAAAACGGATGTAATTGATTGCAAGCGAACACATGTCCGCTTACATTCGACTCTTGTGACATCTGTGTCCATGCGATGGAGTTTAAAAAATGTAACTAACTGAACCCATGTTAGGTCTATGGGGAGTTGGATGTAAGCGAACATGTGTTCGTTTGCATCCAATTACCTCCGTTCTGTCCTATTCAGGTCCGCCAAAATGGAACTCTGTTCCCTTTTTGTTTTGTTTTTTTGCAGACTTAGATGGACTCGGAAGGTAATCAAATGAAAACAGACATGTCCGTTTACATCCGATTGCACAGACACAAATGTCACCAGAGTCATATCCATTCGAGTCTGCTCCAATCAGCAGAGGATCTGTGCATGGATCCCCTTCTGATCGGAATGGACGCAGCCCGTGTGAGTGTCCTCAGATTTACCAACCACTTTATAAAGCAAGGGCCTACCTAGGTGGATATTAATGAGATTGTACAATCATTGTACAATCAGATTATAATGTGTGTGGCCAGCTCTAGTCTAAGAAGCACTGGAAATACCTAGACTGTGACGTTGAGTCACAATACATTTGGCCCATTACGTGTCACACAGGACTTCATGAGCTGGAAAGTAAATAGAAGTGATGAAAAGCATAACCTTACATTTCTTTTAGAAAGTTGAAAGAAGTAGATGCAGTGTGTGATAGATAGGAGTAAACAATACTATCAGGGCTCAGCACTAAGTGAACAGACTGGTTGAGTCTCAACACTCAGGGCCAGATTTTCTTTATCTGCTACCAGACAGCGTTTATTGTGCCTTATGATCACATATTTTAGTGGCAAACAATTCTAATAGAATACAAACAGGTCTTTTTTTCATGTGGTAAATTATCCATCTATTACCATGCTTTTCCTTGAAGAATTACTAAAACAAGACATGAGAAAATATTATACAATGAGCACTGCCTCCCCCAAATCTCAATGCACAAGGCTCTGGCCTGTGTTACCTTTACACAGTTTCCAGCACCATGTACACACACAACAATGTTTAATGGTTTAGGGTGTATATGCCAGAGCTGGATAATTCCCCAGAGCCAGGTAGCCAATGCTCCTTAAAAGTTATAGCTGGTGCCTACTTTTTGAGTTTTTCTCTAGTTATTGTCAATTAATCTGGCTCCTAAAAAAAAAGTCCTGCTGACTGCTAGATTGGACAGACTGGCTCCTGAATTCCATATTAGTTGTCCACCTGTGGTATATGCACATTATTGTCTATTGGCACAAGATTTCACGAGTCTAATCCCGGGGTAATTATTCTTACTCTGGTGGCTGCAGATCTCATGGTTGAACTCCATGGACTTGTGTTACTTGTGTCCACCTAACTATGTAACTCATAGGCCTGTCACTTATTAGCATTGTGCATATATCCCAACTGTTCCTCATTTGCACTGACTGTCCATCATTCGAAATTCCTCTGCCCCTCTTTCTTCCTCAGTCATCCCTCTATTTGGTCTGATGTACAGATATCTATAAAAATGTACTATTTATCTACCGAAACTGGTATTCTGTACTAAAACCTTCATCGTATCTCTTAATTATCTTGTTTGCTATTTTTAAAATCCAGAATAAAGAAAAAGTAATGGTAAAAAAAACAATTCTGGATTTAATCAAGTTTTTTGGCATATAAATTGTTAATGGGTTAGCATAACCAGTTATGTGTTCTATATTACCTATGGGACATGTAGGTTTATAATATATGCAAAGCTGTGGATAAAAGAGGATAGCAGAAAACCTTAAATTCTAGGCTTGTGTTATATGCCATTTGACTTGGCATTATTTTATTACAGCAATAGCAGATGTACTTACTGAATAGCAGTAGAGGAGAAGGCACGGCTTCACTGAGCATATGGCGATCCTTAACTTCACTCACTGGTGAGAAGTTTCACAGTGCAATGTCCATTCTTCCCTGTGAGTTTCAGTGTTGTTGGGATTTCATCTGACTGATTGTAGTACAGGTCACTTGATACATTGCCCTGTTACTCATTTGCTAAGTATGCTGGCAAGTTGGCGTAAGCTTGGTCCATTAAGGGGAGTGTATCTGATTAACATTTATTGTCAAACATTACAGATTACAACATTGAGCTCTGGTTGCTGCGTTGTAAAATTATAGACTCAGCATTTGGTTAACTTAGCAAAGGATCACAGAGTCTTTCTTATGACTTCATATAAAGAAATATGCACATCATTTATTCATTTTCTTCCTTTTGGGTTCAGATGGGTATAGACGTTATGCAAAAACATTTGGTGCCCTGATGTAAAGTTCACCAACCTGAATTTCTTCCGTCAATGTTTTCCTTTCCTTTTTTACCTTCCTTCAACCTGTCAGAAATTTGTGTCACTCCAAGTTGACTTGAGCATATACCATTGTAGATGCTCCTTATTGGAGCATCTCAAATCAGGGTTGCAAACATATGCATACTTTAACACTCAGCCTTCATGGACTGCCCTCCACCAAAGACTAAATACATTTGGATTAAGGTCCCAATCTGATCTTTTAAGATGTTAAATGATCTAGAACAGCCTTTATCAACCAGGGTGCCTTGGCACCCTGGGGTGTCTTTTGGCTTCTGTAGGGGTGCCTCAAAATTTTCACACAGCATCATGCCTTTCCATGGTGCAGGCAGACCAGCCCACTACTACCATGGAAACAAATTATGCTAATCCATGGAGGGTGGAATACATTCAGAGATGGGTCCCCCCTTCAAATCCATAGCAGACTATATGGCATAAGAATCTGGTATGGAATTCGGAGGGGCCACACAACACTTTTTACAGTGAGGTTTTTTAAATTTTGTACTGGGGGTGCCTTGAGATTTTCCGTACTTTTAAAGGGTGCAGTGACTGAAAAAAGGTTGAGAAACACTAATCTAGAAACAGTGACTTCTTTGGAAAACATTTGATGGTAAATTTTCTATAAATAAATAATTTTAGCAATGGTAGGTGTATATATATCAACAATCAATAAATTAGGGTGGGGGCAAACCTCAGTGGTCAGATAGTTGAGTAGTATAGTTATGTAGTCAACTAGATTAAAAAAACACGTCCATCTTCAGTGGTTTTGGTATAAAAACAAACTCCCGGGGCAGTTATAGCTATTTTTGCCTACCAGGTAGAAAGACATAACTGAGGTTAACACTGTACACTTTTTCTATTGTAGCTCTTCTCCCTAAAGCACATTTATTTAGTGTTACTAAACTGTTGTTTGAATAAAGATTCATATGGTATCAGTATCTCGTTGCTTCTTAAATCTGAATTCTTTCCTTAATGTCTTGCTAAACTTTAGCTAGTTTGATGGGGCCAAAAACTATGTTCACTGAATCCTCCAGTGCCAGTCGTAATGTTTGTTATTTGCATATTTGATTGGTTTCTAGTGCTCGTACTAGTGTAATGCATAGAAATAAATTGTTTCTGTAGTTGTAGCACTACATGCAGTTAGATATCCATCCAGTAGTGCAGAGTCCCTTGTTCACTTTGAAAAGTCCTTTAACTGTGCTGAGAGTGTAGTAATAATAATAATAATTAGTATTTTACAAATACTTTAAATACAATTACTATATATTTACTTTATATTTAGTTTGGAATCTTGAGATTTAGTATAAAAAGCATTAAAAATAGCAGGACTTTTGCACAGAATAATTGTTGTTGTCACTATTTTGCTTTACTTATATGGTTGCAGTAACAATATAGTTTCTTTTTCCCTGATTTAATATGTATAGTTCATTACTATTCAGAGATATTCAGCATCACTAACAAGACGAATATACAGGGTCACCAGGGTGTGAACACACAGTCACTATAAGGATAAGCTAGATCGAGGGTTGCTGCAGTTACCATCAGCATCTTGGCATCCTTTTTCATCCTGGTGGAACCAGACACCATCGATGAATATTTCACAGATAAGTGTCAAATTATATAGTGAGTGACCGCAGAGTGAGCTATGTTAACACTTTAAATTCCAAAGTGGTTTATATCACATGCAACATATAGTAAAAAAAAAAAGTTACTGTACAATAAGAAATGTTGTACAGTGTTATACAGAAGTCCACCAAAAGTGATATTACAGTATCTAGTGAATACTTATGACCAAATGATTATGATTCTAGAATGCCTGAAGAGTTTAGACATACACCCAAATTCTTTGTACATCTAAAGCTAAGCAGGACACCAATAGCTGCTCCAGGGAGAATAGCAGAGCAGAAAACCTGGTGAAATGGTCTCAGTCAGAGAGATCTAAGTACCCAGTGGGTGCTTTAAAGGAAACCTGTCATGAGACAAAAATGTAGCCTGGCATTGTTGACCTCTCCACCTGCAAATGCTAGTTGCCTGCCAGGATATAGTTACCAACAAAGTATCTCCTGTAGCTGCTACTGGGCCAAAGGACAAAGAAAAGGGTAAATCAGGGAATCTATTAGGCTCTAATGGGAGCTAGTGGGATCTACACCTCCATCTATACCAGGGGTGGGGAACCACTGGCCCTCCAGCTGTGGTGAAACTACAAATCCCATGAAGCATTGCAAGATTCTGACAGCCACAGTCATGACCCCCAGAGACAGATGCATCATGGGATCTGTAGATTCACTACAGCTGGAGGGCCAGAGGTTCCCCACCCCTGATCTGTACAACGAACTAGGAGATAATTACAACAAGAGGCGCAATAAATGCCAATATCTTATTGACTAGCACATTGTTAAAATAAAACCGCCTGGTTCCCAAATATCATATCAAACAACCAACAGCCATATTTACTCCAAATAGTGCAGCTGCATTTTGACTAAATATGGTTGTTCGGTGTTTGATATGACACCACTGAGCTTTGTTGAACATTGTGCCATATGATCTTTTGTGGATTTTAATTCATTTGGTATAGTAAAAATGTGCTAAGTAATAAGACAGCTGATGGGATTTATTGAGCTTTTTGTTATAATTATCCCTTAGTTCATTGTATAGATGGAGGTATAGAGCCTTCCGGTTGTGTTATGCATTATAAGGTTTGATTGTATGATATAATGAGCAGAGATCTAGAGATCTAACCTGTGCTCTGCTTTTTTTACAATGAAAAGGATCTCAATTTAAAAAACGTATCCTCTTTCACTTTATATCTGCCTCCTACCACAATGTTATATAGCCCTTGACTGGTTGCTCAGGACTTTACCTGCTCATGTAGGCTTATTTGCAATGAATGTGAAGCAAGAGAGTACCCAAAGCCTACACTGGAAATGGCAGCAGCTCTTACCTGAGTCCCTCTCCTGTACCACACCATGAGACCTAAGAGTGAGAGTGACTATTATTTGGTTATATTGGCTACTTTCACGGTTGTTTAACTATTCACTATACACAAATGTAGAGGAGACCTGATATTACGACAAAATGTTAGAAAAGGCCACCACTGAAGAACACTGTAAAGAGAACTATAAAAAGTGTTTTCCATTAGTGAAAGTTGCCGGTGCCACAAAGATAATTCACCAGGGCTCCTTCAACCTTCTGATATGAACCCTTGTGATTTGTAGTTACGCCCCTGGTTGCCTGGCTATCTGGCTTTTATGCGCATGCTTGGCTTAAATATTGACCTGAATTAGATCTAGTCATAAGGAATTTTGTCTTTTATCTGGCTTTTATTTGCTACATATTTGTTCTAAGCTCTATATCTAACTAATATTAAACTCTGAAACTTCATTCAATAATGAATCCAGATTAAACAGATATACATTGCCCAACAAAGTATTTATTTACATATTGGCCCAAACACGTAATCATCATGTTTCCAAACAGCTGGCTCCAACTCGTTCAGCTCAGCTTCCCTGTACTTCCTGTACAGTACAAGATCACAAGGGACAGAGCAGTCTGCAGCAGCTGTCCATCTACTAGCTTAGAGAGGGGAGGAGCAGGAGAGCGGCTTGCCTTGCTGTCCCTGTGTGTTTGTGGAGACTCACACAGCTTACTAGCACATTCAGGGGTGGCTCCATAGGACCCTGCAAGGGAAAGGAGCCACCCTAAGGCTTGTTCACATCATATACAGTGCGTTCAAGTACAATTCGCTGCTGGAACGCACTGTATCGAATCCCAGCCAGCTCCCTGCGCTCTGGGGCGGGAGGGGGCATGGCGATGCATAGAACTGCTTTATAAATAACCCCTAGAAGCCCAAAATTATCACTTGCCGTTCTTCTTTCTACAGAATGAATCACTTCAGACACGATGACTTGAAGGAAATGCTGGACAGTAACAAGGACTCCCTGAAGCTAGAGGCTATGAAGAGGATTGTTGCTGTGAGTGGTTCTATTCTTCACCTCTTTGACAACATATATAATGTGCAGAGACCAGCAAAGTAATACTATCTCCTTACCTGTCTTAGATGATAGCACGAGGAAAGAATACATCAGATCTATTTCCAGCTGTCGTGAAAAATGTGGCTTGTAAGAATATTGAGGTGAGATGAAAAAGGTTGTTATGGCACTTACTGACAAATGTGACCCAATCACGGCCTATAGCGTTCAGGACACCGTAGGTGTATGCTTGCAGATGTCCGGATACCATGGAGAACACAATAGCATAAACTTGCTGGGAAAAGTGACAGCTGCACATAAACATCTTCTGTGACTTTAGACTTGAGATAAGGGAGCTCATTTATTAAATTACTAAATTCCAATGGAATTTTCACTTGCAAGTAAGTTTTCCCTTAATCTAGTGTATGTGATGAAAATTCACTTTGCAAAGAATATCTAATCATGTGCAAGGAAAATAAAAAACTTTTTTTCTTGTACATGATTGGAAGATGAAAGTCAGTGCAGCTCCACCTCATTCACTAAGGTAAGGAAAAATTCCCTTGCAAAGTAAATAGCCTTTTTGCCCTTAGTACATCAGCCCCATGGAGTAAAAGATATTGAAACATTATCAACTGTGAGCCCTAAGAAATATCGTTTGTTATTGTTTCTCTTTTCATACCATTTGGATATCTTTGTTCATAAAGCCTCCTTTCAGATGTGTCTGAAAAACCTATTGGGGTTCTCTATACAAAGTTTAGTCAATCACACCCTGCATTCAAGTCTTATTGTGTTGTTGGTTTTTTTTAGGTGAAGAAATTGGTTTACGTCTATTTGGTTCGATATGCTGAGGAGCAACAGGATCTGGCTCTTCTCTCAATTTCCACCTTTCAGAGAGGGTTAAAGGTTGGTTAAGAATCAATAATAACACATCAGGACTGTTCTGAACCTTCTTGAGCCTTAATAGGGAGAAGCTCAGGTTTGGACCGGGTTCCTTCCGAACATGAGCTTAAAGGTTGGTTAAGAATCAATAATAACACATCAGGACTGTTCTGAACCTTCTTGAGCCTTAATAGGGATAAGCTCATGTTCGGAAGGAACCCGGTCCAAACCTGAGCTTCTCCAAACATGAAAGGAGCTCCTCCCAAAAACCGCAGGAAGCGCCTTCCGTGCTGCTGGTGGGGAATTCCATGTCCCAGCTTGACGTAAGCAAAGGGGTGAGATGCCATGACATAATTGACCTTATATGTCTACATGCCTATATTTGCTAAATTACATTTACCTAATATGACTATATAGCCATATTAGGTAAATGGCATCATACAAGCATCCCACCTCTTTGTTTACATGCAGCTGTGGGGTGGGGAATGCCTGGGACGCAGCTGATTGGGTGGAAGTGTCCATGGCACTTTCTTGTTCTCAGTTTCAGACCAAGCTTGATCCGAACTTGAACTTATCCCTAATCCTTACAAGCACATTTTAACGTATAGTCTTTCACTTTATTTAAAGTGAACATTTTATTTTGCCTATTACAGGGCTGGCTAAAAAGGTCACCTAACTAATTTTAGGAAATTGCATTGGAGCAAAGGAGAAGCATTACAATTATCACCACTTTTAAATAATCATGAAATGATTATTGCTGCTAGTTCTTCCTTAGTCTAGAACCTGTACTTTGAAGTTGAATGTCTTAATCTTTCACATTTGGCTAACAAAGATTTTGGTGGCACAGCCTAAGCCAGATCAAGTAGCCCGTGCTGCACATTGTAGGCACCTTTATACTCACAAAAAATGAGTTGAAAGCGTATTTAATGCTGTGCCATACAATTAAGACATTTTGTAACAAGATGATCAGATTTCCTTAATTACATTCTGAAAGGGAGGTTTTCATTGTTAGAAGGAAAATTGGGTTGTAAGCAAGCCTCTCCCCTTCTGCTTGCAAGCTGACATGAATTAATAATTTAAAAGAGTCATGAGGCAAACGTCTGATAATCAGTAACTGTGACCTTGTATTACCGCTAAATCTTTTTTCATATTTTTATCGTTATCTAATCTTTGGGCTGATAAAAGGAAGAACTGGCAATGAGATAAGCACTATATTTTCTTTTGCAGGACCCCAACCAACTGATCCGGGCCAGCGCTCTTCGTGTTCTCTCTAGTATCCGTGTGCCAATCATTGTACCCATTATGATGCTTGCAATAAAAGAGGCAGCTTCAGACATGTCTCCCTATGTGCGCAAGACAGCAGCACATGCTATACCCAAGCTGTATAGGTAACAAGATTGTTATTGCATGCAATCAGTATAATAAAATATTTTCATATGTTACCAAACACATCATGGTCTTTTGAAAGTGATGTTACATTTTAGCAATTTGTTTTTTTGTTAAAAGCAAGCATAACTGAGTGATAATCGTACGATAATCGCGGGAAATCCCGCGATCGTACGATTATCGTAAGGTGTGTGGAAGCCGTGCGACCTCTACTACTGTAAGGTCGCACGACTTTAAACTTACAGACATGTTTAAAAACCCGACTGAGCATCGTACGATGTTCGCCGGGTCTGTAGCATGTTCGTAAGATAAAAGCCGGACGGGCCGGTGTGCGCAAGCGCATACTGCCCATTCGGCTTTGCAAGATAGGCAGATCGTACGTTTTTTTAAGTACCTTACAACCATCGCAATGACCAAAGGAAACTGAAAATATAAAAAATTTATATAGAAAATAATATAGATTTAAAGAATATATTTTTTTCAGTCAAGTAAATATGAAACACTGAATATGAATATTTTGCATTTTCATGTGCAATTTCATATGTATTTTTGTAGTTCTGTGTGGTGAGCCCCTAAATTACTATACATCTTGGACATTCCAAGAGTGAGATCTTCCTGTCATAAGTCCACTTAGCATTTTTTTGCAGCATGTGGAACTAGCTGTACAGTCATCAGCTTTAGTAGCTATTCGTAGTATCCCGTGCAAATGCTAATGATCATGGCAATGCAGTAATGTGTAGCTGCATAGAGCAGCATTGTGGCTGCTACAAAATGCTAAAGAAAATAATCAGAGAGATGTGTAGCCTCTACAAACCTCTGCTACAATGTTGCTGGTGTGACATTGCCCTTTTATAGTCCTTTCTCTCTAACTTCACTTTTCTCTTCTGTGCAGCTTGGACTCAGATCAGAAAGACCAGCTTATTGAAGTGATAGAGAAACTTTTATCAGACAAAACAACAGTAAGTTAAACATTGTTATGTGGTTGACAATATTTTCTCCTGTTTATTCATAACTGTATTTTGTTGAAATTGAAGCATCAGCTCAAGGCAGAACTAAATAGATCGGGGTTGATTTACTAAAGGCAAAAAGGCTGTTCACTATGCAGGGGAATTTGCAGCTTGGTGAATGTGGTGAAATTTCACTTTGCAAAGAATGCCCACCCAATCATTTGGAAGGGGAGGAAAAACAACAGTATTTTGCTTGCACGTGATTGGGTGATGGAAGTGAGCAGAGCTTCACTTCTTTCACTTAAGTAAGGGGAAACTTCCCCTGCAGCAAAGTGCAAATTCCCTTACAAAGTGAACAGCCTATTTACTTTTAGAAAATAAACCCCATTGTGTTCAAGCCAGATTGACAACAGAAAACACATCTGAAGTAAACATATGCATCCTAAGAGATACAGACACATTTCATCAAGTTCTCTAAGAGTGCCCTAAGCAAGGTTTATTATTTTGTGGTGCAGCTACAGAATAATTACCCTACAGTGCTAAGAATGCTTCAGCAGATGGTGCGGGTGTACAGCATAGACACAGTAAGTCAGAGGAATCCATGAATAGGCGGTAGAACAGAGGAGGTGAAGGAGCTGTCTGCCTGTGATTCTCCTACAATTTCTTTTACTGTAAGGCTGACAGGTGCTGTGAAACCTGTTACTAACCTGCCATCTAGCAGCCCTACATGGCAAACTCTGATGTTGACTAGTATGGGTGTTCTCAGCACTAATCCAGATTGACATGATCATGGGATGCTGCAAAAAAAAAAAAAAAACTCATAGAAAAGGTACAAAGGAATTATTTTTACAAAATCAGATTTTAGATTATTTAAAAAGGTGAAGGGGGCAGAATTCACAGGAAAATGTTTGTGTGTCTGGGAAATTGCTTTAAATATAATTTCATCTACATGGTGACATTTTTGTAAATTTGAAGGACCATGAATTCTACTTTTGTAAGCACCTCACAAATAAGAATGGGTTAATAGACCTGATAAAGCTAGAAGGATATAAGCAAGGAGCCACAACTAAGACTTGTTTGTAAAAAAGTAGAAAAATTGTTGAAACCTCTTCGCATCCGATATACAGTAATCTACAGTAAACAACAAATTAAGCAGATGGAACCAACGATGCTGTGGCCGACATCAAGATCTTGGCAGATTGTAATGCTTTCAATGACACAGTTTAAAACATTTACTGTTACATTATCATCAGTGCATAGTACTGGGAGCAATTTTTCAAGAATTTAGATTGAGGGCTAATTCATGTAGTTGACTAAGTGTTTTTCCATAATAAAGTTTTATTCTAGGTTTAACCCTTTTATCTTTTTTTTTCCCAAGTTGGTTGCAGGCAGTGTTGTGATGGCATTTGAAGAGGTCTGTCCTGAACGCATTGATTTGATTCATAAGAACTATCGTAAGCTGTGCAACCTGTTAATTGATGTAGAGGAGTGGGGGCAAGTAGTAATTATCAACATGCTTACACGCTATGCAAGGACCCAGTTTTTGAACCCCAACCAAAATGTAAGTATGTTAGAGACTAACTCAGATTCCAGACCATCTTACCTGTTTACTGCATCCGTTTTATTAAAGTAAACTTCAGCCGATTATAAACTACATTCGATTATTTCTCAGCTTCCCTAAACTTCCTGTCCAGTACAAGACCACAAAGACAGAGTAGCCAGCTGCTGTCCATCTACTAGCTACAGAAGGGTGGAGGGAGAACGGAGGAAGGGGGAGCAGGGAACAGGGATACGCCTTGCCTTGCTGTGCCTTTGTTTTTGTGGAGACACACATAGCTTACTTGCACACATAAGGGTGGCTCCATAGGAGTGTAGGCTCAACACTTGGAGAGTGAAAAACACTTCAATTCTCTATGTGCAATGTTCACACCTTACAAGTGTGTCGGTGTGCTTTGAGAAAAAATGTATACATGTTACATCAACACACATTCGTATTCTGTGCATTTGTATGTGTGCTGGGGTGTAAAAGAGCCCCTACATTACTGTGACTAAGTAATTCACAGGAAAATGTTTGTGTGTCTGGGAAATTGCTTTAAATATAATTTCATCTACATGGTGACATTTTTGTAAATTTGAAGGACCATGAATTCTACTTTTGTAAGCACCTCACAAATAAGAATGGGTTAATAGACCTGATAAAGCTAGAAGGATATAAGCAAGGAGCCACAACTAAGACTTGTTTGTAAAAAAGTAGAAAAATTGTTGAAACCTCTTCGCATCCGATATACAGTAATCTACAGTAAACAACAAATTAAGCAGATGGAACCAACGATGCTGTGGCCGACATCAAGATCTTGGCAGATTGTAATGCTTTCAATGACACAGTTTAAAACATTTACTGTTACATTATCATCAGTGCATAGTACTGGGAGCAATTTTTCAAGAATTTAGATTGAGGGCTAATTCATGTAGTTGACTAAGTGTTTTTCCATAATAAAGTTTTATTCTAGGTTTAACCCTTTTATCTTTTTTTTTCCCAAGTTGGTTGCAGGCAGTGTTGTGATGGCATTTGAAGAGGTCTGTCCTGAACGCATTGATTTGAT
Source organism: Nanorana parkeri (assembly GCF_000935625.1). NCBI lineage: Eukaryota > Metazoa > Chordata > Amphibia > Anura > Dicroglossidae > Nanorana > Nanorana parkeri. The sequence goes on along the minus strand of NW_017308095.1, from coordinate 52,358 downwards.
TCATAAGAACTATCGTAAGCTGTGCAACCTGTTAATTGATGTAGAGGAGTGGGGGCAAGTAGTAATTATCAACATGCTTACACGCTATGCAAGGACCCAGTTTTTGAACCCCAACCAAAATGTAAGTATGTTAGAGACTAACTCAGATTCCAGACCATCTTACCTGTTTACTGCATCCGTTTTATTAAAGTAAACTTCAGCCGATTATAAACTACATTCGATTATTTCTCAGCTTCCCTAAACTTCCTGTCCAGTACAAGACCACAAAGACAGAGTAGCCAGCTGCTGTCCATCTACTAGCTACAGAAGGGTGGAGGGAGAACGGAGGAAGGGGGAGCAGGGAACAGGGATACGCCTTGCCTTGCTGTGCCTTTGTTTTTGTGGAGACACACATAGCTTACTTGCACACATAAGGGTGGCTCCATAGGAGTGTAGGCTCAACACTTGGAGAGTGAAAAACACTTCAATTCTCTATGTGCAATGTTCACACCTTACAAGTGTGTCGGTGTGCTTTGAGAAAAAATGTATACATGTTACATCAACACACATTCGTATTCTGTGCATTTGTATGTGTGCTGGGGTGTAAAAGAGCCCCTACATTACTGTGACTAAGTGTGTATGTAAGTAACTAACAAGTGATAGTGCCCTTTAAGCCAAGTCAACTTTCCTCTTGTAGCCAAAACATTTAATTTTTAGTTTTGGATAGAGTAGAGACAGGTTTAAAACTCTGTAAGTTTGGTTTGTGCTGTCTGTACCCCATTGGAGAGATTTGCCTTCAACTAAATCCTCGAACAAAAATGTAAAATATTGCAGCTGATCAGTCCTTTGATGCAGTGGCAGCATTAGTTTTCATTTTTCAAACAAGAACATTTTCACCAAGTACAGGAAATACCTGTTGATCTTTCTAGAAATGCCGTGTCATTCTCATTATCTGTGAGCTCAACTGGAAGCTTAAAACAATGTTATCTTCCTTCTGTAATCTTCTAATCCCATCAACTCCTGTAATGTGGATGAACAAAAGCAGACAAGTTTAAAGTTTACTGGGTGACAACAATGGCTCCCCCTATAGATACAGTGGAGTAGTTAGCATATCCACCTAAGGACAGGAAGTATGTTGTTTACAGGATTCCTTTGTAAAAATAAAGGCTGAAAATCCTTAATAATGAAAACTAATGCCCACCTGTCATCTAAGAACTGGTAATATCAATGTATTTATGTTTTTTTGGGGGGTTCAAAATACACTTTAATATACTGAGGACACAATAATAAGTGAAAGGAAATCACTTCAAAGACAGTTGTTACCAGAACAAATGTCCTTATTTATTTATTATTAGTTTTTTACAGCCCTGACAATTTAAAGTAGAATTAAAGTCTCCATTTTGTTGCATATATGTACTGCTAGCAAGCAGTAGACATACTGTATGCAAAAACATAAAAATAAAATTAAAAATTGTCATATAGACAATTACTTACCTGTGTCTCCACCACTCACTCGCGGCTGCAGAACACATGTTCCAAATGGTCTGTGCAGGAGTAAGTGTAGGCGGGCGCATGCACAAGGGAGATCACCGGCAGGGAGAAGAGGAGAAACTCAGTAGAAGTAATTGCATGCAGCACGCCGGACAGACTCTGTGGGACACAGAAGCATGTGCTGGATCAGAGACAGGCACGGCGCTGGATGGACTGCTGGAAACCAATGAAAGGAAGAAGATGTTCGGATCAAGCAGCATCACATAAGGTAAGTATTAAAAGCAGAAACAGAATGGGGGGAGAAAAAAACGTGACTTTAATGTCACTTTAACATAGTTGCACATTCACATCAGCCCCCGCCCCCAAGGAGCTTACAATCTGAAGGTCACTGTCTCAAATGCACACACGTATACTAATGCTGATTTAGACAGGAATCAATTAACCCACTAGCATGTGTTTGGAGTGTGGGAAGAAACCAGAGTACCAGGAGGAAACCCATGCAAGCACAGGGAGAATATGCACAGTCCATGCAGACAATGTCCTGACTGGGATTGGAACCAGGGAGTTCTGGTAATAACTCTAACATGTTGGATTCCCGTCACCAGAACATATACAGACATTGGATCTACCTATTAGAAAAACAGACACAATAAAAAATTGACTGGGGTTCTAACTCTTTCCTGCTCTATCCAAAACAAAAGAAAACGTTTGGGCTGAACATGCACTTTAACTTACTATGTGCTCCTAGGAGTCCCTCCTTGAGGAAAATCCTGAGAAAGCGTTCTATGGTTCAGATGATGATGAAGAAGGAAAAGAAGACAAGGCAGAACCATCTTCTTTAGTGAAACGTAAGCCATACGTTATGGACCCAGACCACCGCCTTCTTCTCCGCAACACCAAACCTCTGCTTCAGAGCCGTAATGCAGCGGTAAGAAACTCCTCCTTTATATTTCCACATAACCTAATGCAATTTACCAGGAGGAATGTATAATATGTATTGCTAATTAAACAAAAGCACAGAAAAAAACAACTGCACAGACCTTCTGTTGTTCCTGTACTGCACTGCTGCTTATTCAGTGTTTGGAAGTGTATGCTGCTATTAGAATTATATGTGTGGTCTGTTTATTGCTGTGACTATGCAATTATTTGTGAGTATTAGAATGGGGAAACATTACAAATTCTGTCAGGTGATATCTGTGTTCTGCTGGGGAGATTTTTTCATCAGATTCAAAATGTTGTGTTCCCATAGAGAAAATGTATTTTCTCTTTCTGGTCTGATTCCATTACCTGGGCAGGAAGTGAAGAACAAATACTGTCATTACTGGACACAGACATCAAAACAATCCTGACAGAGGTTCTAAATCTTCCTCATTCTACAAAAAAAAAAATATTTTATTGCTTTCTGTGTCCCCTTTGGGGGCATTTCCTCTTGCTTCTTGTTCTGTCTGTCATACATTAAATAAAAAGGAAGTAGGGAGTTGTCTAACGCTAAACAAATAGACAGAAAGTGAGAAAGGTCTTTCAAATAGGTACACTGCAGTAAAAAAAAACTACTGACCCTTCTCCACTCTGCCCTGAAAAAAATGCTGCTTAACGTATAATATTTAAAGGAGAGGTATTGAGAGAGTAAAATGTACTATTCCCAATACTTAGAGCCGGCTTGTGACACTGGAAGTGTCACATGCCGACTCTATAGATCGAGAACTGAGCATTCACAAACTGCTGATCGTTCACAAACAGTAACTGCTCCGCCCTGTAATCAAATGCAGCGGCGGCTCTGCACTGTCAACAATTAGTGGCCATTTGCCGGCTAGATGCTAAACTTTGGGTCACAGGTGGACATTAGTAAATGTCCTCCTGTGACCCAAAAGAGGACTACAGCCCCCCAAAAAGTTTGACTTTAGTTCTCTTTTAGAATGCAATGTTAGTAATTGATAGAGATTTTAAAATAATGTTTTATCAACGTTTTTGCAGGTTGTCATGGCAGTGGCTCAGCTATATTTTCATCTTGCTCCAAAAGCAGAAGTTGGAGTGATAGCAAAGGCTTTGGTTCGATTGCTGCGTAGTCACAGGTAACAGAGCAAATATGGTCAATGACAAGCGCAACAATAAATCTTGCTTTTTTGCCATTTTTATCAATACTGTTTGCAAGATACATTTATGTATTTCTGGATTTCACCATTTTGGATCAACATTTAGTTCTAACAAAGGGGTGGACTGTGACTCTAGAGCCCACCAGAGATGCTAGGTCTGAGGGCACACTTTACCAACCTGCCAAATTTTTCATATGAATCCAACAACTAGGCCTTTATTTCTGATGTCACGACTTAACACAAAGGAATAGTTATTTACATTCTATGTATAACCAAATCGTGTATATACAATCAGATAAGTGATCCCATCTAAGTTATACTTTTTTTCTGTGCTCTGTGAACAACACAAAGATGTCTGTAACAATGAATAAACCATATGACAGGAAAATTACATATGCAGTAATTGGTCAAGCAAGTGGCGCTAAGCATGATGAGGATGGCTAGTATTTGGTCAAGCAAGTGTAACCACAGTGGGCAGCACAGTGGCATTGTGGTTATCACTTCTGCCTCGCAGCACTCAGGGTACCTGGTTTAAACCCCAGCCAGGTCACTATCTGCGAAGAGTTTGCATGTTGTCCCTGTGCTTGTGTGGATTTCCTCCACGCACTCTGGCTTACCCCCACACTCCACACTCCAAAGACATGCTGGTAGGTTAATTGGCTCCTCTCTAAATTGTCAATGTATTCAGGTGAGATAGGGACCTTAGATTGTAAGCTCATTGAGGACAGTGTTACCTCTCTCTCCCTTTCATGTTACCTCTCTCTCCCTTTCGCCTCTTACACCAAATGGAGAATTTTATAATTTACACCCTGCATTCTTCAAGCCCTCCTGGCCTCAACACCCCTAAACCCTATTCACTACTGGTAGTAGTGCTTTAGACCACTTTTTTGTTTTTTTGCTCTGTCTTTTATAGTTGGACACCCCGGTCCACACTCAAACTAAAGCAGCAAAACCCTCCTATGCCCCACAACCCCCATTCTCTAACACCCCCGGGAGAGCGCTGTCACATATAGGACCCAAGTCGCAAAACTTTCCACTGTACTCTATGTAAAGTACTGTGTACATTGTCAGCACTATATAAATACCTGTAATAAAAAAATATGATAAGGATGATAATGCAGACGCTATATAAATCCTGTATAATAATAATAATAACCAATGATACAAAGCTGACATTATTGTATTGCCCAATCCTCAACATGTTGACCTGAGTCACATTGAGGGGAATTCATCAAAACTGGAGCAGACAAAATCTGGAGCAACTGTGCATGACAACACATCAGCTTCTCTCTTTATTTTTCAAATCTTACCTGAACGAACTAAAGAGAGAAGCTGATTAGTTGCCCTGGGCAACTGCTCCAGACTCTGTCTGCTCCAGTTTTGATACATTCCCCCCATAGTATTTAGAACACATTTGTGCAAATACATTCATAGAAATTACCCCATCTTATTTCTCAATTTTTGTGGTCGGTGTACAACATGAACAAGATGTATATAACAGCTAGAAATCATGTGACAGGAAAATTACATACACAGTGATTGGTCAAATTAGGTTGCTAGGTATGATGTGAATGGCCAATATTTGGCTAAGCAAGTGCCAGTAAGGATGATAACCAATGGTACAAAGCAGAAAACATTGTATTAAGTAGCCCTCACGATGCTGACAGTTATGTGGACTTTAGCCATGTGACTCTAGTGAGACTGATGACCACATTTAACAATGATATAATCATAAACTAATATTTGACTGATATTACTTTCAGTGTTTCTTGTTAAAATAGGGAATTCTAGAAAATATGGTCCAATCCAAGACCTTAATTTCTATTTTTATACATATTTCTACTTTATGTACAGTTCTCAAATGTCTCACATTCATTAGAAATCAATGAGGTCTTCATTTTGAACAAAATCACTTATATATTTTTAGGACAGCATGGTTTTTGTAGAAATGGATCATTTTCTTTGAAGCAAAAATTAGTACCAAACAAATCAAACCATTCTTAATGCGGCACATGAGATCCTAATAGATTGGACTTGATGGACTAATGTCTTTATTCAACCTCAAATACTATGTAACTATGTAACTTTGTAACATGATATACTCTGTTACTGTTTACCAGTCAATTATTGAGATTAGTTTTGGCTTTTCTGATTTACTTAATAAGGAAGTTGTACGCCCAAGTCCCAAAATTCCCAGAATTGCCAGTCCAGAAGTGAATGACTGACCCCCACATAAATCATACCATTGTTACTGTGCCACAACATATAGATAGTTCATTTATAGTCAGTCAGTTATTGAGTAAACTTTAGGATTTTTTGGTTCAATTATTAAAGAATGTGTCTGCCTAAATCCCACAATGCCCAGCATTACCAGTCCAAAAGGGAGTGACTACCAAATAAATTCTACCACTCTTACTGTGCCCCAGGATACAGTTTGTTAATTTTTTGTCAGTTATTAATAAAATAGCTTTAGAAGATGGTCACTGACTGCTACGACACATGTCTCTTCCTTTGTTGACGCCCAGTCCACACAGCCAGCCAGCTCAGCATTGAGGTCTCCTTCAGCTGCCAGGCTTTACAAGCTGATTGTTATTTGGGCAGCAGAAGGTGTTCATGGGAGGAGGAGGGCAGGTAGTCCAATGCCTGTCCTTTTTTTTTATCATGTACGTCGCTGCCTAGTAATACAGGATGCAGGCACATGGGCAGAGGGGTCACAAACAGATGGCAGCCATCAATAATGTTGTGACTACCTGAAGCTGCTGTTCATAGTGAGATTAGAAGGTAATGACATGGCTGGGATTTCGGTGTCGGAACAATCAATGCAGAGTTGCAGGCATGACATTGACAAGTACAATGACTGACAGAAATGAGTCAATAATGGCAGACAGATGGCAAATTGGCAAATGTGTTTTTTGCCTACATACTTGGATGACTGCACACTATGTGGGAGTCAACCACACTTTAGAGTATTCTACTATGTAAGTACAGTATCTCCAGTGCACTCCCTACAACCTTTCAAACCTTCAAAGTAGCGGGTGCTATGATGGCAAAATGACGGATGGCGCAGTCATGAGATACAAGATCTAAGTGTCACCAGCACATCATGTAAAATGACACGGGACATTTAGGATAATGAATATGTGACAAACAACAATGTGGCATTTTGAGACCACTCAGCAGTCTGCTTAATGGGTGCTTACTGGCCTCGAAACAACGCATTGTTGTTTGTGACAAAGAAAAGGCCCGTGTTTTGCCAAGTTTTGCTTTACATAATGTGCGGGTGACACTTTGCTTTGCCACTATTTAAGTTAAAGAATTGTTTTGCTGCTGAACTAAATAAACCTCTTCTGTACATGCTGGATTTACCCTCTGTCCATCTAGATCATAAGCATGTCCATACAGAGAACAGAGCAGACAAAGGCACATATCAGCTCACTGATAACACAGTCTTGTGACTGCTGCAATGTCTGTTGTAAACTGATCATTCACAGGGGAATTACCCAGACATAAAATGGCCACCAGTCTGCTATCACTTGGACTGTTAAGTTTCCTGTGAATCTTGTAGGTTGCCGATTAGCTTTTACTGACCTGGAAAAGGGAACAAGATGCTGAGCTAAGTAAGGTCAGATCAGCAACAGTTGTCTGTCAAATCAGGACAAAAGAGGAGATGCAGCAGTTTAGACTTTGTCATGAAGCTAAGCTAATATTAATTTCTTCACTGTTTTACTAAGCATCATAGATAACAACTGATGGTAAAATGTAGGCTGTGAGTCTGTAAACTACTGGCCCGTACACAGTGCACCAAAAAAGCTATTATAAATACAAACCATTCCAACTGTGATTATTATAATTATTATTATAGTTTAATAATGTGGGAGAAAGTTAAGAAGTTTATGAAAACGTTATCTTTACGTCAATATATGTAGTTCTCTTTAGCAATATAACAAAGATCCAAAACTACTGTGCACTTATAAATAAGATTTATAAGGAAAATATATGACATATAAAAGTGTTATTTATGCCATGAATTTTCACTATTCTTAGCGTTATTGTGAACAAGCCTTTACCAGATCATTACCAAATTTAGTAAGGAATGCTACTGATCTGGCCAACTTTTTCCGTGCATCAACTTGAAGATTGTTCCTATAACCCTTTTGGTTTTATAAAAATATATGTCTTACTCTCAGGATTATATCCTATTTATTGCATTACGAAAACCATTCTTTATCCTATATTTTCACAGAAACGCAGTTTAATTTTCCAATTAATATTTTTGTCACTTTCCATTCCAGTGAGGTGCAATATGTGGTATTGCAGAATGTGGCAACCATGTCCATCAAGAGAAGGGTAAGTGTGTCCCATGGAAGATTAGTATAGCCTTAATATTTTTAATCTCAACACTTTTATGACCTGACATCGTTGTATAGATACTTTTTAGCAGTGTTGACATGTATCATTTACTTACAATAACAATTACAATAACTTTTTGATGTATTTGCAAACCTAAGTCATTTTTATATTTTTAAGGACAGTTAAGACACTTTTATTTGGCACACTGTTTTAATTTTTTTTAAAAACAGTTTTTTATTTTTATTATAGGCTGATAAATACACACAAATATTTTAAAAAAACTTTTATTAATTTATTATATATTATTGTATTCAACAATTGCAGTATTAAACAGATTAACACTGCCACATTCAGATTGCAGTGTCTTCTTCAGGCCAAAGGCTTTTTCTTTGTTAATGAAGCCTCCAGTCGACATGTGAATGCTAACAGGGTTATTCACAAAAGGGTGAAGAGTTTGGAGAAGACAGGAGAAGTGAACAATTTAGGCCAAAATAGCCGATTTGGAAAAATTCTCCCAATTCAGCTCACTTTCCAGTTCAGCTATGTTGTCCTAGATTGTTCACTTCTCCTGCCTTCTGCAAACTCTTCACCCTTTTGTGAATAACCCTGTATGTCATAGCTGACATATTCATCACATGATCAGGAAGACACTCTGATTGGTCCCTAATCATCAGTTGGGACCAGAACTGGCAGTAACAGTGTGTATTGAGAGCCGTGGAAGCCATGGGCTGTGCAAAGCTTCAGTTGGTGGCTCTCAAAGAAAGAAGGCAGGAAGGAGTCAAATGATTTCAGCCATACTGACGTACTTTTTTGCTACAAACAAGGTTTTCTTTTGGTAGAATTGTCACTCAAGAATAATTATATTTCGTGTGTTTAAGACCAATACAGAAGCAACAAATACAGTATGTTTAAAATATTGATAGTTTTCAAACAGATAAAATGACTGTAGATAAAAAAAAGTATGTTTATTTAGCATTTGTCCCATGTGGAACTAATAAGCATGTTGCTGTTACAATTCAAAGTGAAGTTATTTACAAATTGAAAACAAATATATTATTTTACATTTTGTTTATTTTTTAAGATTTCAGTACAAAATAAACATAACACGATTAACCAATAAACTATATGTGTGCTAATGATAAGAAATGGAGAAAAAAATAAGTGAATGTTCAGGTATTGAATTAACCAAGAAATATTTATTTTAAAAATGTTGCTTCTGTGCTACAGATTTGCTGCAACCCAGGCTGATTTCAGAGAAAGCCTGTGATCTACACAGCTGGGTTGCAGCAGTGTTACTTTGTTATACTTTGCAACAGAAAAAAACAGCTGTGACTGTGACCTATTTGCATCCTGGGTTCCAGCAATGCTGTGTGCAGGAGTGCTTGGGGTGGGGGTGAGGGGGACAGTGAATAATTATGAATGTCCTTCAAGACGCTTATACTGTAATGTACAAAGTCTTTAACTAGTTAACTTGAATGTCATGAAGTATTTTGTTCAAAGTCTTAAAATATGCATTGTCCTTTAGTAGAACATCTAAATAATCTATGGTCTCCGTGTAGTCCATTTGAGCTAATGGTCCCACTTTTTTTTCTAATCTAATGACAGTGTCTTCAAGGAGAACTCTGGTCTAACAGAAAAACAGTATATTTCTTTAGGGTGACAAGCTGTTAACATTTATAAGTTAAACCAAGTAGCACTTTCTTTGCAAAAGATAGCAAAAATGACTTGATATCCTAAAAAATTGAGTGTCTGTCCTCACCTTCTCCAGGACAATACATTACGTAAAGAAGGTACTTAATGCATTACCAGAGTATTTGTTATTTTAATCTGGTATCAGCTATGACATTGCTATACATGCAAGCCTCTTTTGAAATTCTTTAAAGTGACACTAAACTCAAAAGTTTAATCTTAAAAATGCATTCAAGTACCTTATTTGTGCATCACTCATGTTGTGTGGATAGATATAATGTTTGCAGCAGAATGATATGTTTTTAGTATTTAAAAAGGTGTCTTGTTAGTTCATACAGTTAAATAAAGTGCATGTGATATACATGGTGTGTTGTGATAAATAGTAATCCATACTCTATACCATAGTGCTCATTCCAGTTCTGATGGCTTTTCACAGGGGATGTTTGAACCATATTTGAAAAGTTTCTACATCCGATCTACTGACCCGACACAAATTAAGGTTTTAAAGGTAACTGTAGTATGTCAGTGTAAATGTCATACAATATATAGATTGAAGTGCATGTTTGTTTGTGTTGCTACATTTAAACAGTGACTGTAAATACCGCAACCAGGGCTGGATTAACCATTAAAGGAGAACTATGGGGTTAGGGCTTTTCCCCATAGTTTGTGTCCCCTAAGGGTAACGGGAGGACACAAACTAGTATACAGCTCGCGGTATACTGAGACGCCGCAGACGGAATGGATCCTGACAATTATGTCTGGATCCACCCAGCTGCGTGAGTGACAGCTGGCTCTGCCTATCTAGAGGCAGAGCCAGCTGTGCCCGCCCCATCCCCCATCCGTTCCGCCAGTCAGCGCTGGAGGATCGGACAGGGGAGGGGAGAATCGAGAAGTGAGCGAGCGCCGGTATGTGTTGGCTCACTTCCCAATCTACTGAGCCGACCTGTGACAGTTTAATTGTCACAGGTCGGCTCAGATTATGAGGCTGAGTGAAAATCACTCACCTCATAATTCTCCTTTAAGTAAAATTGGGTACAGAGGAAAGGGGGCACCACAGTTCTAAGGGTAGCTGATAGCCCTAGCTATCAGCCCTAGTCTTTCCCCTAGCTATCAAGCTCTTAAAAGATAGGTGCACTTATATTTTATGTGCTAACCAATCCCACACTCCCTCTCCACTCATGGAGATCCAAATCAATTGTTTAATTACATTCCACTACGCCAGTTCTTTGTCTCCTGACTGTGCAGGCACATTACAGCCTCATAGACTTAGGGACTCTACCTTCAGCTACAGAGCCCCATAAGCTTATTAATTCTTATTTATCAAAGAAGTGATTATACTTATAATTTCTTGTCAGTTGCTTATTTTTGATTCATGCCAAATCTGTTAAATAACAAAAAAATGAAATAACTTTTATTTAATGTAGTTGTGGCATCTGGCCTGGGGCTGACCTGGAAGTAAATGGAAGAAGGTTTATAATGAGAGAAGAGTTTACTTTTATTTCACTTTCAGCACTTATTGAGTCTAAGGGGTCTATTTATAAACAATACAGCAATTATGGCCACTAGCTGGGTCCGAGGAGCAAGGAAAATAACTACTTTTTCTATGCTCAGCTTCATCTAGTGGACATAATGCAGTATTTCATCACAATTCATTCAACCTGAAAAGAAAATATATTACGAATGTTCATTATTGCCATTACTGTATATGCACAAAACGAACATTCACAGATATTCTCAGGGTGAAGGGCCCTTCAAATGGTTTATAAATAAACCCCTTAGGGTCTTGTCAGTTAAGCTATAAACAGGCCTAGGGAGGCAGTGCTGTTGGGCTGTGTTTAGGGGGGCATCAGTTTCCCTTATACTGGCTCAAAACTGAGTCTTTCTGTGAAGAAACAGATACGAGGGGGGACAGTTGTAGTATCAAGAATCACAAAGAGACTATTGTATGCAAAGTGCATTAAAGAACATTTCTTATTTCATTAACAAATGGTTAGAATTCAACTGGCATTTCTGTAAATGAAACATGAATGTGTCCAACAAGTAATGTTCTTGTTGACACATTTTTCATGCATAAGCCCCAATGTAAATAATATTCACTCTATTTCTAATGTACATTCAAATGACTGAGATGCAATGAAGATGAAATGCACTGATTGACTGAGTGCTGTGCTGTAGTGCTGTGTCAAAGTGGAAAGGGTCAATTTTTTCATATGCTTAGATTTATTGAGGGGAATCTAGAGCAGTGTTGCCTATAGTAACAAGTCAATCTCTCTTCAGTTTGTTCTGTTAAGCTTTGAAAATGAAAGAAAGAAGCTGATTGGTTACCATGGGCAACTGCTCAAGATTCTATTTGCTTCAGTTTTCATAAATTCCTCCCACTTTATTCAAATTTATTATTTACAAAAATCATATATAAAGTTGGGATCCACAACAAGAAAGAAATTCCCCTCTCTTCCAAGAAGTGAAGGAGTTCCTGGCCTGACAATGGTTGAAAACATTACATCAGTTGCCATATTACTATTATACCTGTTGATATCACAGAGAATTGTGATGAGACACCTCCCTAGAGTTCCCTGCAACTTTGAAACAATTTTTGGGTCAGGATCTCTTGGTTCTAGGTGGTACCTGGTTCTTTGGTGTATTTGTCACTATAAATATGTGAATGATATAATATGTGAATGTCACTATGTTGCCGTGAAGAATGGACCCTGCGTGGCCCCGAAACGTTGTCTTATATGACGCACGTGAAGTGATTTTAATAAAAGGCAATGAAAATTCACATTCTGATTCCTGTGAGTGCTGTTGATTTCCTATTCAACGCTTTGGGGTCAGGATCTCTCTCGCTTCTAGGTGGAAGTCTGAGAAGAGATGAAAAGGCAGTTTTTGCTCCTGTATTTAAAAAGGCTAAACAATAAACTGTTAAGCACCTTATAAAATAATATAAGAGTAAGATAAAGATATAAATGTAACACAGTTTTAGTATTATGTAGAGGTTCATTCAGGACATTCACTGGCTTAGTGTGCTTGTGGTATTCAGTTGACACATTCAGTAGGATTACAAATGCTGCTTGGTAGGTGCTAAAAACATCAACGTAGCACCCCATTTTACTGTCAAGGTATAGTTACTGTTTCATCCATTCACTGTCTGATTTCTATACTACCAAGGAAACAATGTAGACATTATGTAATGGCATTATGGGTTAATACAGGTATACTGTACATAACAATAGTGAATATTTAAGTATTGCAAAAGTGACACTGCAAGTATGATTGGTACTAATAAGACTACAAAATCCATTTCTGTTCCCGTGCAGCTGGAAGTGTTGACAAATTTGGCAAGTGAAACCAACATTTCCATCATACTGCGAGAGTTTCAAGTAAGTACATGATAACCGGACAAAATGGATTGTTTCTGCTAAAGAATTTATGTGTTGTTCTTGAGTCACTTTTCCAGCTGGAAAAACAGCTAACATATCATTTTATGCCTACACACAGTGTACAAACAGCAAAGGTGTTATAGAAGGTGTTGTAATACATAGCAACCAGTCTGCTTTCCAATCACTTTGCAGCATTCATATCTATGTAAGATCATTTTTAATTGTTTCCCGTGGACTACTGTATGTATTGGGTGAGCTAAAATCCATCGTTATCCTATCCATGTTCGGTGTGGTGTAAAATGCCTCTATCTATGGCAGGGGGGGGGTCAATCTACCGAAGATGATTTAGATACCTTAGTTATATGTGCTACTGTGTTACAAACTGTCCCTGTTAGATTCCACTGGTAAAAAGTTTTAGAAATGTTTTTCAAAATTGTAATGGCACTTGCTGAGATCTTATATGGTGAAAAAAAACCTCATAGGATTAGCTTCCCAACCCTTCAAGACCCAAAGGACTTGGAGGGTCTTCTTTGTGCTTGCTTCCTCGGATATATTTTCTTGTCTTTCAGCCCCAACATTATTATTATTATACAGGATTTATATAGCGCCAATAGTTTGCGCAGCGCTTTACAATATAAGGAAGACATTACAATAACAATACAATTCAAGACAAGATGGTAAGGAGGGCCCTGCCACTGAGGGCTTACAATCTAAAAGGGAGGGGGAAGTGATACATGAGGAGGTAGCTGCGTAGGGATGAATTGTCTGAGAACGTGATGGTTGAGGCTGGGAGGAAGTGTAGATGGAGAAGAGGAGGGGTCCAAGGACATAGCCTTGGGGGACCCCTACAGAAAGAGGAAGAGGAGGGGAGGAGCTAGATTTGTAGGATTTCACATTTCATAGGATAGGAGACCAGCAATACAACATTCACGTTCTATAACATACCACATTTTTTACCAAACCCCAATCCTATGCACCTATATACTGTACATACTAAGAGCCACACTAGGGCTGCACAGTGGCTTAGTGGTTAGCACTTCTTGCCTTGTAGCACTGGGGGTCCCCGCTTCAAATCCCGGTCAGGACACTATCTGCAAGCAGTTTGCATGTTCTCACTATGCTCGTGTGAAACTACTCTGGTATCCTCTCACACTCCAAAGACATGCTGGAAGGTAAATTGCCCTCGTAGGCATATACAATTGGGACCTTAGATTGTAAGCACCTTGAGGACAGGAGCTGATGTGAATGTAAAGCGCTGCATAATTTGCCTGTGCTGTATTTGCTGGAATGGTGGCTGAGAAGTATGTTGCTTAGATGAGGATTCTTTCTATGGTGTACTTGCAAATGTTTCTAGTCTTTTAAGGGGGTTCTTGTTGTTAGAAGGGGCCATCTTGGGACGCACAATCTGTGGAAGTAGTTGCATCTTTATTATGCTTTGTCATGCTGGCAGTGCAAATATGCACCCTCTCTATAGAAGTAGGGATGCAGCTTACTCAGTCAGTGTTGAGGGTGCTCGGATAAGACCAAAGTTCAGTGAGAGATACAGCGTGCATGTCTACTCACATTGTCATATAAATCACACCCCAAAATATGAAATAATGTTAAGAACAAAATGCTTACCTAAAATCAAGAGCTATATCAAACATGCCCAGACTTACATCCACTTCATTTAAATCTTTCATTCTGTACAACCAAACGTAAATGTATTATAACAGGCACGCCAAAGACTTCAGCATACCTATAATTCCTAGTATCCTTTGTAAATAATTACAGATGAAAGTTAAATGTTTATTATTTTTACTCTATCCACATTCTTACAGATATGTCAGCAAATAACAAATGTCTCAAAGACAAGACAGTAACAAGTCTACCTCTTTACCCTTGCAGACATACATCCGCAGCATGGACAAAGATTTTGTGGCCGCAACAATACAGGCTATTGGTCGTTGTGCCACTAATATTGGTAAAGTTCGAGACACCTGCCTCAATGGACTTGTTCAACTTCTGTCAAACCGGGATGGTAAGATATGATAGGGGAAATCAATGGAACTAATCTGGTTTTTTTTGGCCCAAATTATAAATGGTAATTATTCAGTAATTCTAAGGCTGGCCATACACCTATCAATTTTTTTTGTTCAACCCGCGGGCTGAACGAAAAAAATGTACCCGATTTCTCCATCAACACAAACAGCGTGTCGATCGAGGAATCCTGCTGTTTACGTTGTATTCTGAGAGCTGCTGCCGGCCCCTGTCAGAATACCCGATCAGAGCGGGCAGCTCATTGGCTGCCCGCTCTGATCGATCGAAAATTTTCCAGCCAGCTTCTTCGATTAGCTGATCGAGGAATGCTGGCTGAAAGGCAGCCGACAGCCCCACAAACTGTGCAAATTTCAGCCGGTACATTAGAAATCGTTCGAAATTCAACCAGTGTATAGGCACCTTAAGGTGCTAAATCTTTGGCTTCAGCACCCCAAAGCAACCATTAAAAATCTATCTTGTACTGGTGTAACTGCGGCAGGGGTGAATTCTGATTGGTTACTACAAGTAATTGCACTTGGGAATTAGCACATTAAGTGACCTTGTCACTAAAATATAATTGTACTATAAAGGGTCCCCTGCAAAATAGACTTTGAATATTTACCTCTGCTGCAGTATCCAACTCTACCAAGAGTGTAAGGTACCGGGTTCCATGCTACACTACACAGTGGTTTGATCTGCCTGGCCCTACTGTGTCCTGTAGTGATGTTAGGGCTGGTAGAACAAACAGTGTTCAACATGCAGCAGGGGACCAAGCATCTGACACTCTGGGAAATGTTGGATTTAGAGCATCTTCAGCTGGTGGTTTGTCATTGCCACTGCAGAGATCGACAGTATGATTAACAAGAGAGGTCAATATTAAATGTTCTTCTCTTCAGGGGATCCTTTATTGTGCAATTCTATTTTAGCAAAAAAAGTAAAGAACTGTTTATTGCATAATTATGTAAATAAGAATCCATTATTTGGTTGCGACAAGGGATTGTTAAAGGATATGTGCAGACACATACAGTACATGTGCATGCTCTAGTTTCTTAGTTAGGAGGCTTAAGCACTTGGCTGCGTTGCATTTACTCTTATATTTAAAGTGACACTAAACTCAGGATTTAAATCTTAAAAATGTATTCAAGTACCTAAGGCCTAAACATAATTTTAGCAGCCTAGCATAAGCTTGGCATTTCCAGGAAGGCACATGTCGGTGCTTTGTTTCCTTACTGTAGAATATGGTTAAGCTAGAGTATGTGGAACATTTGTAGGGCAAATCATTAAGTAACACACATGCCTTGCATACAGTATAAAGAAAATTAGCCTACATTTATGGTTGTGACCAAAATTTGCCAAGCCTTTAATAACACTTATGGTTATATATTGTGACCACTGCCCACGTGTACAATATACAGTATGTTAAAACTACACTGGCTAAGAAGCACACATGAGTTCACAAAGCTTAATAATAGCTGGAAAACAAGACATCTCTTCTGGTAAATGTCAGAATTGTCAAATTCCCAGCCCACACTTTGACATCTGAAGAGTACTTCCTGTAGATGTTCATAAAATGTCAGGCTGTATAAACAGCTTGGCAGGCTTCGGCATCTATATCTTTTGGAGTTACTCCACAAGTTATATATATATATATATATATATCACACAAAGATACAGAATTTCATTACTTACCTAAAAGTCATTTTTATGTGACCCTTAACACAAGCTGCATCTTAACGCAATAAATCAATAAATATTGAGAAAATGATGTGCAGAACGCAACCTTCAAGCCATTTCCAGGCAACCTCGTAGTGTTTACTGGATCCCAGAAACAGATGAAAAATACAACATAGTATATACAGTCCATAGTATACATGCATCTATATATGCACCTATGTGTCTTCCATGTATGCATTTACTTTATACCTAGGCCATTCCTGTCACAATCACATCTCTTTATATAGAGTTCACTGCCAGTTACTAACACTGGGGGAATTTCTAAATGGCTGATCTGAGGATCCGTCTGATGTTACGGCTATTAAAATAATTATTTGTATATCTCTTCTATCTAGTGGCAGGTAACTAAACAGGTTTCTTTTGAAGAAAACGCTCTACAGCTGTTTCTACTGTGTACAGTCAAACAATGCTTTACAACCCGGAAAACATTCTTATCCCAGGCCCAACTGGTCAGGATAATTATCACAATAAAGACCTAGTTAGCATAAGACTGTGGTGTCTTAAAAAAATTAACCTAAGGAATCCCTGCCACCACATAAGCATTGATCCACATACACCCCCTAATATATCTTGCAGACATACCAATTGTACAAACACCCCATAACTTAAAACTCATCTTACGCATTGCAGATTTTGTGACATGCAGCTGGCACATGTGCCATTATTGCAACCAGTGTGGCATAACACTACACGTGTGTCACAGGCTTGGTTGGTCCAGCTGTTTAGATTGGTGGCATATGTCCAAAGTACACAGATTACTGGGGATGGTGGAGAGGTAAGCATCCTCTCCACCATAAGTAAGTAAAGGAGGTGGAGTGGGAATCCTTCTATCCCCACAATGCACTTTTCAAGTTCTGCCTTCACCTCCTTCTCTATCCCTCTCCTCTTTTGAAACCCACTGTATTCGCATATTCTCTCCAATTTCTTTGAGGATTGCTGTTATATACCGGCCACCTGGACCAGTATCTCGCTTTTTTGATGACTTTTCTGCCTCTTTTGACCCTGTCACCACAGAGGAGGTTACAAATCTTCTCTCTGACACCCACCTCACCACTTGCCCTCTAGACCCTGTTCCCTCAAAACTACTTCGGACACCCTCTTGCTCTATCCTACACTCTCTTACTCACATTTTCAATCTTTCACTCTCTACAGGCATCTTTTCTTCCCCTCTGAAACATGCACTAGTCACCCCAATACCCAAAAAACCCTCACTAGACCCTACCAACCTCAATAATTTCAGACCTATCTCCCTACTCCCATTCACCTCTAAACTACTAGAACGCCTTATCTACAACCACCTGAGTCTCCACCTCGCTAATAACCGTTTATACCCGTTTCAGTCCGGCTTTCGCCCCATACACTTCACGGAAACCGCCCTCCTGAAACTCACCAATGACCTACTAACTGCTAAAAACAACGGCCACTACTCCTTACTCTTGCTATTAGACCTTTCTGCTTCTTTTGACACTGTCGACCATCGGCTGCTCCTCAAAAAACTCCACGCTTGGCCTACAAGACTCTGCTCTCTCATGGTTCTCCTCCTACCCTGCTATGCGCTCCTTTAGTGTCACCTACAAAAGAAACCGCAAAATTACTCATCCACTCCCTTGTTATCTCTCTTCTTGACTATTGCAACTCCCTCCTCATTGGCCTTCCACTACACAGGCTATCCCCCTTCAGTCTATCATGAATGCAGCTGCCAGACTCATCCACCTAACCAACCGCTCAGTGTCTGCAATCCCCCTCTGTCAATACCTGCACTGGCTTCCTCTCGCCCAAAGGATAAAATTCAAAATATTAACAGTCACTTACAAAGCCATCCACAACTCTGCCCCAAGCTATATCTCAAACCTTGTCTCAAAATATCACCCTAACCGTCCACTCCGCTCATCCCAAGACCTCCTTATTTCCAGCTCCCTTGTCAACTCCTCCCATACTCGCCTCCAGGACTTCTCTAGAGTCTCTCCCATCCTCTGAAACTCTTTACCCCAACCTGTCCGTCTATCTCCCACCTTGACTGCCTTTAGGCAATCCCTTGAGACTCATCTCTTCAGGGAAGCCTATCCCACCTCAACCTAACCACTGTACCATCATGTTCTCAAACATTTCATCCCCACACAGCTACCTCCTCATGTATCACTTCTCCCTCCCTTTTAGATTGTAAGCCCTCAGGGGCAGGGCCCTCCTTACCATCTTGTCTTGAATTGTATTGTGATTGTAATGTCTTCCTGTAATGTAAAGCACTGCGCAAACTGTTGGCGCTATATTAATCCTATATAATAATAATAATAAGTGCATTAAGGAGAGGAAGGTAGTTCATTGATTTTTTTGCGTTTAAAAACTGGCATTGCCATTGTGTTCGGTTTTAGCTCATGAAGTTTTATAGCTGTATAATGAGTAAATTTCTCTCCCGTTCATTGAAGGACACAGGGCAACAGATCGTAGATCCTGAATGGTAGGGTATATCGCCACCTGCAGAAGTAGGACGCTAGGCACATAACAAAAAGACAAGACAGCCTAGGGGCAGCCCCTGCTGGTGGCCCAACCCCTCACTTGCTGACAAGTCTCCAGTTTTTTGCCTAGCGTCAGGAGTAAGGAGCTAAAAAAAATTTCTCTGGAAATTTTTTTCTTTTCCTCCATTTTTCCCCCCTGCTGTTTCTTCATGCAAGTGTCACCAGGGCGACACGCTGGATGTTTTTAGTTCCTTGTAGTCTCTCCTGTGTGACCGACGAGCGCATGCAGACTCTGCCATGGTGGGTCGGCTGCGACATTCGGTTCCTCTCGACGCCTGCGGGTTCGTCGCGGTGGAGTGCATATGACAGGAGGTCCTGGCCTACCTGTCACAGCACTCCGCGCAGGCTGGCGGCGCCGCGACTACGGTCGGGGGCGTTGTGCCCACCACTCCCCTGCCGTCCTGGCTGCAGATCCTCGAAGGGCCTGGAGTCTGACCGTTTCCCTGCAGGTGGCGATATACCCTACCATTCAGGATCTACGATCTGTTGCCCTGTGTCCTTCAACGAACGGAGAGAAAAGGATTTTACGGTGAGTACAAAAATCCTATTTTGTCATAGTACATTTGTTTCTTAGAAAGGTTGAGTCATGCTTATAACCTTTAAGTATCTCCATAATACTCATATCACTATACTTCCTTTTTACTCAAGTCATGACTAAAACTTTTTTTATAACCTCTAAATCCATTCTTTCAGCTGATAGAGAAAGGTGCCACAGAGAATATTTCACTTTCTTATAGCTACAGCGCTAATTTACTAAAGTAATTTTGTTAATTTTAAATACAAAACTAGGTTCAGGGAAATTAAACAAAATGGATACTTTTATGAACCTGTTATGGTAATGGAAGGAACACAAGCCATTGTAAAAATGACTTTAGCAAATAATCTCTCTGGTGTACTGTATATTTTACATTTTATGCTCTATAGTTTCTTTTTATTTCCATTGCAGAGCTGGTGGTAGCTGAATCAGTCGTCGTTATCAAGAAACTGCTACAAATGCAGCCAGCACAGCACAGTGAGATTATCAAGCACATGGCTAAACTAACAGATAATATTCAGGTATGTGGGATCCATGGAACAGTAATGGAAAGTCAGCTTATTTTTTCGGAGGGAAATTATGTACAGACAACACTCTGTGTAGTTCTGTTACTGTGGTCCCTGTTATAAAACTCCCTAAGAAAACACTTTTAATTGTGAAAATACACAAGTTTCCGCTTCGGCAGACCGTTCTCCCCGCTTCGGCTGTGCCAAGCCGAAGCGTATTCGTATGGCTCGGCTGTGTGCTTCGGCTGCTCTACAGGCTATTGTGAATAGCCTTTGCAGCAGCCCTTCCTGCAGCCGAAGCGAGCCGAACATTCAACCCCCCCCCCCCCCGTTTCCCAACTCCCACTAACAATATTG
>NW_017308095.1:2280-31074 GCF_000935625.1 Nanorana parkeri | reverse complement strand
CCCCCCCAAGTTTCCTAACTCTCAGTAACAATATTTAATAATATTCCAACAAACGGGCTACAGCCAAGAGGCTTAGAGAACATGTAAATTTAAAGGGACCCCACCATGAGGAGACATATTTCTTACCTACTCCTCCATCTGCTGTACAACACATATATACAATTATAAACTTCGTCATCCAGAGCTAGAGAATTCTAGTTTCTTCTTTGAGCCTGATCTGTTTCAAAACACCCACACTCTGTCCTCCAACACTGACAATTTGTTCTCCAACTCTGTCATCCAACAATTCTCCAACACCCACAATTTGTCCAACAACTCTCCTACTGCAACACTGTGTCCTCCAGCAACTCTCCCGCTGCCACACTCTGTCCTCCAACTCTCCTACTTTCACACTCTGTCCTACAACAGTTTTCCAACCACCACATTCTCACTACATTTACAGTCCTCCAACAACTCTCCTATTGCCACACACTCTGTCCTCTAACAACTTTCCTACTTCCACACTCTGTGCTCAAACTATTCTCCTTCTGCCACACACTGTGCCCTCCAACTACTTTCCTTCTTCCACACTTTGTCTTCAAAACAACTCTCCTACTACCACACACTCTGTCCTCCAACTACTTTTCTACTTCCACACTCTGTCCTCCAACTACTTTTCTACTTCCACACTCTGTCCTCCAACTACTTTTCTACTTCCGCACTCTGTCCTCCAACAACTCTCCTATTGCCACACACTCTGTGATAACAGATGGCTATGCCTTCATAATGCATGTTGAAACAGCCACTTGTATTCTGCATCAGAAAGCCCATGTGACAGGTTGACAAAGCAGGAGCACAACTGGGAGGCAGGGACGGAGCATTGTCATCCTGAAACAGGAATTTCCTGAACACGGACCTTCATGACAGTTATTATTTTAATAAATAATAAAAGCTGTGGATTTCAAAATGTAAGAAATGACTTTAGAAATAACATCAAAAGGTTAAAGCTTGTATGAAATTTTAGCGATTATTTTTTTAGGTTTGCATATACTGTATTTAAGCTCCAAACATTCAGGTCACCCGCACAGTGTGCCCCTACCACAAACAATTCATAGCTTGATGTACCCAACTTGTTTTATATATTCCAACAAACGGGCTACAGCCAAGAGGCTTAGAGAACATGTAAATTTAAAGGGACCCCACCATGAGGAGACATATTTCTTACCTACTCCTCCATCTGCTGTACAACACATATATACAATTATAAACTTCGTCATCCAGAGCTAGAGAATTCTAGTTTCTTCTTTGAGCCTGATCTGTTTCAAAACACCCACACTCTGTCCTCCAACACTGACAATTTGTTCTCCAACTCTGTCATCCAACAATTCTCCAACACCCACAATTTGTCCAACAACTCTCCTACTGCAACACTGTGTCCTCCAGCAACTCTCCCGCTGCCACACTCTGTCCTCCAACTCTCCTACTTTCACACTCTGTCCTACAACAGTTTTCCAACCACCACATTCTCACTACATTTACAGTCCTCCAACAACTCTCCTATTGCCACACACTCTGTCCTCTAACAACTTTCCTACTTCCACACTCTGTGCTCAAACTATTCTCCTTCTGCCACACACTGTGCCCTCCAACTACTTTCCTTCTTCCACACTTTGTCTTCAAAACAACTCTCCTACTACCACACACTCTGTCCTCCAACTACTTTTCTACTTCCACACTCTGTCCTCCAACTACTTTTCTACTTCCACACTCTGTCCTCCAACTACTTTTCTACTTCCGCACTCTGTCCTCCAACAACTCTCCTATTGCCACACACTCTGTGATAACAGATGGCTATGCCTTCATAATGCATGTTGAAACAGCCACTTGTATTCTGCATCAGAAAGCCCATGTGACAGGTTGACAAAGCAGGAGCACAACTGGGAGGCAGGGACGGAGCATTGTCATCCTGAAACAGGAATTTCCTGAACACGGACCTTCATGACAGTTATTATTTTAATAAATAATAAAAGCTGTGGATTTCAAAATGTAAGAAATGACTTTAGAAATAACATCAAAAGGTTAAAGCTTGTATGAAATTTTAGCGATTATTTTTTTAGGTTTGCATATACTGTATTTAAGCTCCAAACATTCAGGTCACCCGCACAGTGTGCCCCTACCACAAACAATTCATAGCTTGATGTACCCAACTTGTTTTAGACAACACCCATAACACGTCAAATGTACTGATTTGGAATATTCACTTTTCGTGAGCATATCAACACTTTTAACTAATGCCCTTTAATTATTTGTTATCCGCTGGGTAATGCTAATGGACTTCTGATTTTATTTGTTTTTAGGTGCCTATGGCACGAGCCAGTATCCTGTGGCTTATTGGTGAGTACTGTGAGCATGTCCCTAAAATTGCTCCTGATGTGCTAAGGAAGATGGCCAAAACTTTCACTAATGAGGAAGATATTGTGAAACTCCAGATCATCAACCTGGCTGCAAAGCTGTATCTGACCAACTCCAAGCAGGTACATTGCTGTTTATTACCAATAGTGCAATTTGTACACCTGACCTGTGATGTAGATCATCAGCCTACCAAATTTTGTTTAAAGTCAAAAGGGAGGTTCTATAATGTTTTACCTATTTTACAAAGTATTAGAACAATCGGCATGCTCTATATAAATCATTATTATCATATCAATATAGTTTAACTCCTTTGTGACTGCAATACGACTTTGAGTCTAATTGTAAAATGCTCCTTGCTGTAAGAAGCTATTAACTAGGAATGTGCAACTGTGTGTGTTCCTAGCTCTCAGACTCCCTGTCATTTCGAAAAATTAGTCATACAGTTAATTTAAAGTTAAAATAGAACTGAAGCCAAAACTTTTTCAGGTAATGTAAGTAAGGAAGGGTTATAAGCTTTTTTTTTTGCCAACTGTGTCCCATTGGTGAGTTTTGACTTGCTGTCTGATAGCCACAACAGGAAGTAGGAGGAAATCCCTCCAAAGAATGGAAAATCCTTGGTGGTCAGCAGGGTCACTGGAACTAGTGGAAGATTTACCATATGTTCCTGTTTTGTTGACAACAACATTTTGGATTTCCTTTTACTTTCAGTGATAATAGTGACCAGAACAAATAGAGAGGGTGAATCTCCCTAACGGAGACATAGACAGCAATAGAAACCTGACAGGTCTTACAAATGCGAGGGTGCATGTTCAGCTTTCATCTGTGCCCTCTCCAGCATCAGCTCCACACCTTGCCCACATATGCACCAGCACAGGGCTTGTCATCAGGACATCCCTTCCTGCTAAACAAGGTCTAAACCACCAACTTTGCCACATTCTTAATTTCTTCCAATGTCCTGTATGTGCAACCTTTCTGATGGGTCTTCCCTCTGGTTATGCTCTCTCTTTGATATCTGATGCTTTTGTCCAACTCATTATATGTCTATCTTCTTCTATTGTTCTTCCTCCTTTCTCGTGTTCTTTCCCCTTCCTGCTATTGACCATTCCTCATCCCCTCCCTATGTATCACCTTTCCTCTCCTCATCAGTTCAATTTAGTCTTTTATGTCCTTTCATCACATGCACCTTTCCAACCCCCTCCACCAAGAGCTCTTCCTCCCATCAATCTAGTTGACGAGTCTCTAAACCCACTAATCCATTTGATGAACCCCAAAATCCCTCTAAAAAGTTCTGTACGGTATATTTTAGTAATTTTTTCTAATTTATTGATAGTTACTCTTTTCTTTCTTTCCTGTTTATCATCACCATAATGCAATTTCCCTTCCTTCTGTTTGTAGACAAAGCTCCTCACTCAGTATGTTTTAAACCTTGCCAAGTATGACCAAAATTATGACATCAGAGATCGAACAAGATTCATTCGACAGTTGATTGTCCCCACGGAAAAAAGTGGAGTGCTTAGTAAATATGCTAAAAAACTCTTCCTGGCACAAAAGCCTGCTCCTATACTAGAGTCTTCATTCAAAGGTAATTCTGTAGTTAATCTTCTGAACCACTATGAAAGACACTTTAAATTACCCATTCAAGACAAAACAACAGGTCAACGTGAAACTGAAATCCAAAAAGATACAAAAGAATGCAGGTGGTGGAATATAGGTGCTGTAAATACCTGATTTTGACATGGTACCAGACTCTTGCAATGCCCTGTATAGGTGAGCTTAGACTGGGAGACAGAGAAGCAGCACAAGGAGCCAGTCAGCTGTGCTGCAGTGCTTATGAACTAAAATGGAACATGACAGAGTGACAGAAAATTGATCTCATCAGTCTACTGCTTCTCCTTTCACTGCCCCATCACAGGCACTCAGTGTCACTGCAACAGTGAAAGATCAGGTTCCCTGACCTGCCAGACAGGCCTGTGCTCCGTGGGAAAGCTGTATATATTGTAGAATTGCAAACAAAAATGTAAACCCGTTGGCAGGTAAAGCAGCTCCCATAAATGTATTTAGCTGTTTGCCTGGAGTTAAGCTTCAACTGCTGCCCTCCTCAGATACACATACTTACTTTACCTTCACTCCTCTGCCACTTTGTTTGGTCAGCACGAGTAAAATACTCTCACTTTGCTTTGTAAAAACATTAGTGAATGGTAATTGGCTGCTGAGGCAACCAGTGCTGGTATAGGGGGGCTGAAAGAGAAATTCTGCCCTCTTGAAGCTTACAAGGGGCTACCTTTCTTTTCTTCTGGTGCCCAAAGGTAGTAATGGAAAAACAATAGAAGGTCAGTAGGTGCAGCTGGACAGAATGGCAGTTAAGTGACCTGCTGCTTTGCCCTAAAGGGGCTAAATACAGCCTAATTATAAAGTGTAAATGTAGGTCAATGGCTAAATACATAGTTGAAATGCACATACTGTTCATACCCTGTCTTACCTGCCAAAAGATTTCTGATTCTGTTCAGTCAATTTGCTAATCACTACAACAAATCCTGGCAGTTTACATTTCTCCACAACAGTCATAATAATAAAGCTTGGTAAAGAATGACTGCATAATAGGTCATCTCTGTGCTTTCTACTATAAAATGGCAAGTTCTTTATGTTAAAATTACAGCACTGTGCAGTGTAGTAAAGCCTGTTTGGCTCTCAGTGCTTCCACTTCCGTTCCCAGTCTAAAAGCGGAGGTACAGGGGAATGCAGGAGACTGGTGCAAAGATATTTAAGTGTATATACAAAGCCAAAACCTTTCTAGTTTTGGATAAAGTAGGGAATGTTTACAACCACTTTAAGGTAACCACTTTAATGTGGAATAAAGGGAGGTCTCCTATATCTGCCTACTCCTAGGTGGTCCTGCTGAGAAGATTCCCCATCATTTTCTGTTCCAGAGACACAACTGGAAGGAAATCTTTCCAAAGGGAGAGCAACTTCTCTTTTTGACAGCTATTGCCAGCAAATATTTGTCAATTGGAAGATTTTTTTCTCAATTACTGTTCTGGTGACAGCTGTAAAATTTAGGATTTTCCATCACTTTTTGTACCTATGTGGGCCCCGGTGTTCGAACACCGGGACCGTGCACTGCCATATATTGCATGACCGGACCGCACTGACACTGTGCGGCCCGGTACCATTTGATCCGCGGACCGGTACCAGTCCGCGGACCGGGGGTTGGGGAACACTGATTTAAGGGACCAGTTTAGGGAGTGAACCCTGGCCCACATCATCTAAAATGTGATAACAAATTCTGGGTTAAAATCTGTATAAAGCAAGTATTTGTATAGTTGTCTGTAAGGCCTTGTTTACACAGGTGGCAAGGAGGGTGGAAAGACCAGGCAGGAGATTTTGGGTTTTACCGCTCCCTCTCGGTCGCCTGCTAGAATGTCAGCACTGCAGCTGAACAGTGCTGTGTACATTTGCTTCGGGCATGATGCTTTCCAAAAAATATACTGCATGTTACGTTTGGCAAGTGATTAACTTTTGCAATGAATCATGCCTCATCCATGTGTGTACCTGTTTATGGAGTGGTATGGCAATAGAATATCCCCATTGGGATTAAAAAACACAAAACTGTATTGAGGAGGCATCAGTATCACAGCTACTGCTCCACCACCCTCTAAAAAAAAAAAAAACGATCCAACACATGTGAACAAGACCTTAGTTCTTCTGTTTTTCTTGTTAATATTGGGTGAGTCATCATCTAGACAGATATAATATTAATGAGTTTTACTAGAAGGTGAACACATGTATTGATAGGAGAGTACTTACTGGATGAGACATAAGCTTTTCAGATTTTTACATGGTTACATAGGATTAATGGCACTGATACTTCAGCCTACACCTTTGCATAATTGTATGAAAGCTATTTTATTGTACAGAAGATATTAAAATAATGTTTTGTTTTCTAAACTACATGACAGTGCATGTTCCTTTGAGTATTTATCATATTTGTTTGTTTTTAAATTAACTTCAGAATAGTACTAGTTACAATCCTTGCTTAAGGCAGGGTAAGCAGATATTAATTTAGAATAAAGAACCCTAACACATTCACTAAAGTAAAGAGGGTAAACAGATTCATACATTTTGTTATGTTTTGTTTTGTAAGCATGCAGAACTAAAGAAATACTAATTATACCAGTAACAAGTAGTAGTATACTTAAAGAGTAACTGCATTTTGGAAGCTGTGCCCCAAAATGACAGACAGATGGCAAGGCACTAGTCACCAATATTGATTGTGGTCTCCCTGCTGCTGATCTTTTCATCACCATGCCTTGTTCTGTGTGTCTATATGGAGATGATAAGTAATGCTAAAGCCTGATGAAGGGACCCTGTGCGGCCCCGAAAGCGCTTGTTTCGTTACATGACAAAAAACGTCAATAAATGAAGCTTTTCATATCTTAAAAGGATTGGTGTGCTGGTGACATTTCTACAAATGTCTATATGGAGATGGCCATCTTGGTATAGGCAGAGTTTTGTTTCCTCATATCAGAGCTTCTAAAAATAACAATGGTGATCACCGCAATAGTGACATCACCAAATCTCACTCTAAAGCCGGGTATACACGCATATATTTTCTTTGTTCAACCTGTAGGCTGAACAAAGAAGATATAACAAATTCCTCCATCAACGCTTATGAGCATGGACGGACGAATCCCTTGCTGTCTCTACTGTATTCTGACAGCAGCCGGTGGCTGCTGTCAGAATACCTTAAAAGAGCTTGCAACTGATTGGCTGCTAGCGCCATTCGGCCAAGAATTTTTCAAACTGCTCCTTCGACCTGCTGGTCAAAGGATGCCGGTCGGAAGGGTGCTGACAGTGGGTGCCACTGTCCAAATTTCATCCGGTTCATTAGGAACCGGGCAAACTCATACCATGTATACCAAACTTAAATCTCATGAGACTAGCAGTCAGAGGCAATCTTAAACTGGGTACACACTTATATTTTTTTTCGTTCAGTCCTTAGGCTGAGCGAAGAAAATTGACATATTCCTCCATCCATGCTAAACAGTGTGGACGAAGACAAAGATTTTCCAAAATATTCCTTTGGCAAAAGTTGATCTAATGATTGACTTCTGTCAAGGGATAGGGTCACCAATGGATCATAGTTTGGCCAATTCTTGCTGAATTGGTCAGAATTTATTCTGTGTGAATGAACCCAGCTTTACACTGTAGTTATACCTGTACAGCTATGAAGCTTTAGGTACAGCAGTGTCTAGGCACACTCACTTCTATTTTTCAGGAGAAATTCTAGACAAAAAGGTAAATTTTTCAGGGTACTGCTTAGCCACAATTAATATTTCTAAATGTTCTATATATTATAGCAAATATTCACTTTTAAGTTCAATACCTCATTAAGTGTGAGTGGAAGGTATACTGTATATTGTCTAGAAGAGAGGCTAACTACCCAAAACAAATTAGATTACATCAGCAGCATAATTTCAGTAAAGATTGTATTTGGTTGAAAAAGAAATGTACCCACTGCTTTTTTGCCCACACAGATCGGGATCACTTTCAGTTGGGCTCTCTCTCTCACCTTCTCAATGCCAAGGCTGTTGGCTATCAGGAACTTCCAGACTGGCCGGAAGAGGCTCCCGATCCATCTGTGCGCAACGTGGAGGTGAAGGAAGCTGTGCGTGCTGTAACATGAGTATATAGGGATATGGGATTGCCCACCGCTTTGCCCAGCTGAACTCCTCTCGCTCTGCAAGGCTACCTATCTTCCCTGTCTAAGGCCTTCCTGTGTTCCTTGTACCCTGTAGGCGCTTACCTTTACCTATCTAGGCCTGAGCTAATGCACAATGGCTCACTTTTCTACTGCTGTCAAACTTCATGTTTTGATTGTGCCTAGCCTTTCCATCTCTACAGTTTATAGGGAAGATATAAGTGCTAGTAAATCCTGAAAACATGACAGAGACCAACATTCTCCCCTTGTCCTCAGGAAGAGGAAGACAATGGACCCATAGACAGTCACATCGGACTCCTGGGGGAATGGAAAGAGGTTACCTCTTGCGTGTGTGATTATCTAAAACCTTTTCCGTTTGCAGTGTTTTTTTATCTTGGGATTACTCCCTTTCTTTTCTTCTGGGTTCAAAATATCAGAGTTAACCCAGAAATGGCATGCAAGTCAGTCTGACAGCTGTGAATCACCTACTAAACCTAGTATCTGCTTGCAACCTCTTCACCTAACTAATAACTTCTAGTACACTTATGTCCTGCCACTGTTACAAAATCCTTCAAAGCAGAGAGCTATTTACCTTCTTTACCCTTCTCGCTTCCTCCATGTAAATGCATTGTTTGCACCCTCTAGCACCTAGCTGCTTGCAGCAACCAGATCTATGCTTTTTTATGGGAATGTATAATGTTTTGTAAATATTTTCTTTATTTAACTATGTTTAAAAGCAATAACTTTATTTTTATTTTTTATTCGGGTAACTATAAAATATTGCATATGAATACTTTATATTTATATTCGAGCTGGCTCCAGTGGAGCTGTAGGCTCTTTATCACATATTTGCTAGGCTATTAGTTACAAGTGATCTTTTGAATAAGGTCTGCTTCTGTTGTTTAAAGAGCCCAGTAGCTTAAGCTCAAAAGTACACATACACCTGAAGGAGTGACTCACACCCCCATCCAATCACTACCCTAACCTCTCATATCGAAATGGGGGCTATATGGAGATTAATTTAGAAGGAGACACAGTCTGAAAGAAAACAGCTTTTGCTGAGCTCTCTTTTTACAGAATCCCTCTTATTGTAAAAATCCTGTGTCACGGATGCACCATGTATAAAGTGTATAATTGTAAAGTAAACATTTTATATAAAGAGTAAAGGATAGATCAGATAGTTTAATAAAGCTTTCATGCTACTTCCAACATGTTGAAATAATCTTCATTGATTAAGATGGAGTACTCAAAAACGAAAGCTTGTCCAATAGATATCCAGTAGATCAGAACATAAAATGCATTTAGGTTGTGAAGCAGCTGGGGATAAAAACAACATGGGTGCCTAATGGTTTGTACTATAACAGGTTTTACATGCTATTATTTCTCAATATTGCTGTTTAGTGCTGTATCTCTGCAATGGATGAATGCTAACGTATTCACCGTAATACAGAGAATTGTACTCTGTACAATATATAAGTATGCAGCAACCTAAAAGTTTTAAATAGCAGGTATGCAAGACTGAAAGAAGCCATGTATGGGCAAACATATGGGCAGATAAATGGTTGTATACTTAATCAGCCAATAATCTCACCATGGAGATGCTGTAAATGCTCTAGCTATCTAGTCGAATTCCCCTCAACTGGCCATATTGCAACCCAGACATTCAGTGTGGACATTGAATGCCTGGATCTCTCATTAAGTATAGAGATAATTTTTTTACCAGTTATATTTAACATAATTATTCTTCACTTGTTTCCTGTGCTCTGTATTTTGAACTTTCTAGGTGCCCGAATGGACAAAATGCCCAAGCAGAGAAAAGCGGAAGGAGAGGGAGGAAAAACCATTTTATTCTGATTCAGAAGGGGAATCAGGACCAACAGAATCTGCAGATAGTGGTGAGAGGCCAGGCAAACGTGGTTATTATGTTATGTTATGTTGTGAAATATGAAGTTTGTGTAGGGATATCTGTCCTTCCAACTTGACATCAGCGCAGGTCAACACATGACATTAGTGCTGATGTCAGCGTGGGGGAGGAAGTACAGAGGGAGTTGTACTATTTGGTAAAACTGAAAGCACTCTTTTTAAGCTATTTCAACAAATCAGATATTAAATAATTACATGGCAGAAGTTAAAAAAAAATACTAAGCCCTTTAAAAGTATTAAAACAATGGTACCTGGAGTTGGGCTTTTAGTACTGACTTTGGCACTGTTAATAATCTTCCCATCCACTGCATGGTATTCCTGTACCATAGAGCCAGAATCAGTGAGTGAATCAGAGAGTGGTGAAAGCAGCAGTGGCAGCGGATCTGGATCAGAGAGTGAAGAGGAGGAAGAAAGTGAAGAGGAAGAGGAGTCTGAAAAGGAGGAGAAAAAGAAAGAAAAGAAGAAGCAACCACAGAGTGAGGGAAGGTAAGGAGACCTATTACAAAGGGTGTTACAAAGAGAAAAGTCTGGGCTTGAGAGGCATAAATAGTGAATCTGAATGGGTGAGGGCATAAGTAGCTCCTGCACCCCTCCTGGGGAGGTGGGGTGCAGGGGCTGCAAATCTTCAGTCCAGCCAGCAAAAGAGCTCCTACTAATGAGTATCTATGGGGATGCCCTTTGTATCTGAATGTTCCATACAGACCTGGATTATCCACAAGGCAACCTAAGCAGGAGTCTAGGGCTCAGTGTTTGTCCAAGGGGCCCAGCTACAACCTTCATGCTCCTGCAGTAAACCAGGTAATAACAACATTGGTCAAGGCTGTGCATCTGCCTGTCACTTCACAAGGAAGGATGCACTTGTATGCAGATGTGTGATGGGGCTATGCTGGTATGGACAATGTAAAATGGTGCAGCTTCTCTGTGCCTCTTGCAGTCCTTTTCAATGTCAATCATATGGACTGAAAGCCAAAACTGCTATGTTGCTTAGGGTCCCATTCATTTTTAATCCTTTTTTGGTTCCAAGTACAAAAATCTACATGAGCCAATTTTACTATTGGCTGAAACACACCACTAGTCCGCAAACCCTATCGCAACTGTAAATTTTGCCAAGACAATTTTTTCACAAGTGGAAAGAGAGCAAGTTTTAGATTAGATTGAGTCAAATGCAGTAGTAGTACGAATAGTAGAAGGTGTGGGGCCTTCACAACTTTATTTTGGAAATTGGTTAAAGTAACACTAACTCAGGAGTTAAATCTTAAAAATACATTCAAGTACCTCAACTATTAACAAAAATGTGGCTAATTTGTATATCACTCGGCTGTAGATCCTCAAATCATATCTGAATTGGTGCTAACACTGTCTGTCACGTACCTGGTAGAGAGACTGAGTGTTTGAGAAGGCTTCTCTTGTACCTCGTGTCTTGTGGCCTTTCAGGATGGTGACAGAGGCCAGGCAGACACTGAGTGGCACGAGTGCTCAAGGAAATCCAGAAATCAAGGTCACAACAAGCCAAGGTCAAAGCCAGGAGGTCAGATGAAGTACCAAAGGGAGAAGGCAGAAGAATAATGCAATAAACGGTCCGAGGTCAAAAAGGCAGGCAGCAATCAAGGAAGGTAGTTGAGGCAGAAAATAATGAAGTGAGCTAATCAACCGCGTCACTTCCTGTGCGCCATTTGGCGCGCTTTTCCGCGCTGTAGACGCGCCACTTCCGGTGCGCCATACGGCGCGTCTTTCTGTGAGGAAGATGTGCTATGCGCATGCGTGAGCGTGTCCTTGGCGCATGCGTGGAGTGGGTCCTTGCTGACACTGTCCTTCCTTCTGGTGTGTGCCTACTTTTGTTCCCAATGGTCCCTGTGTGTGTTTTAAAGTAGCCACCACTCCAAGCTCACTCCCGTGATGGACTACAATCCAGAAGGAAGGACAGTGTGGGCACAAATTCTGGGATGATTTGAAGTCTACAGCCGAGTGATACACAAATAAGGTACATTTTTGTTAATAGGGTACTTGAATGCATTTTCAAGCTTTAACTCCTGAGTTTAGTGTAATTTGAACTATCGCAAGTCTCTTTTTTGTTACCACACACATTTCTGCAAATCAAAGACTGCAGTGTGTTTAGGAAATCATAGTATTTCACCGACCTATGTATATCACTAGGTTAACCTAAAGCTGGCAATGCTTATTCAGATCCCCCTTTGTTAGGAAAATCTGAAAACTCCAGATGTATGGGTCTGAAATTTGGACTGTCCAGAGATGTCCTAACAGATATGAACTGACCATGCAAGTTGTTTTTCTGTTTGGAAGTATACTGACAAAGTATTGTCAAAGTATATGAGGAGAATTTTTCCAATTTAGTTTAAAACTAACTTATCTGCCAAAATATTTACCCATTGGGATTTTTTTTTTATAAGTCAGTGAATGTTTGTGAAGGTAGTGGAAGTTGACGAGAAGATAGTTACCCTATTCTGCCTTGACAGTGATGAAAGTGACAAGGATCAGAAAGTAACAGCAAAAGGCAAGAAAACTCCTGCCAAAACAAGCCAGAAGTCAGCCTCTGAGGGCAGCAGCTCTCAGAGCAGTCAGTCTGAGAGTGAGTCTTCATCAGAAGAGGATGATGATGAAGAGGAGGAGAAAGAGGAGCCCACACCTGAACCGAAAAGGAAGAAGACTGTAAGCACATTAACATACTACATACATTTGCTGGTATTTATACTAGGAGAGCACATACAGTTACATTTCTTTTTGCTGTTATATCTAGAGACATATACAGTATAACCATATTTAGGAAATAACATGTAATCTACAATATTACCTGTACTGGGCATAAAGGACATGATCATCTAAACAAGTGCCCTTTTCCTTACTTTCTTTTTATTATTCCTTGTCCTCCATAGCCATCAGCTAGCAAGCCAGTATCAAAACAGCCCAAGGAGTCCAAGGAGATGTCATTGCTAGATCTGGATGACTGTAAGTTCAATTTTGCCATTCTATTCTATACCTGAATTGCTGTGGAAAAAATATTTTTGCCGACAAATTGAAAAAAAAAAAAAGAATTGTATACTTATAGCTCAGTTTGATTATGCTTTTCTTGTATTTTCCTGTAGGAAATATTTACCCTGTCATTTAGAAAAGGTAGAAGAAACCAGTGGGCAATTAAACCTACTGTTCACCCAAAGCTGAGGCATTTTGGGTGGATTTGGCCATTATCCCAAAAATAATAACTAGGGCTGAAACCAACTAATCGATTAATCGATAATAATCCATACTGAGGATTGTTGTTAACGATTCTCATTATCGATTAGTTGGTCTGGATCCCCTAGGTCTCCTCTACGCTGAGTGCCGGTATTTCATAGGCTCTGTTTCATCCTGATCCGTGCTGCTCCCAGCGGGGGGGTTCGGAGGGGACACAGACCACTGCAGCCAGTGCCCAGCGGTGAGCAGAAATCCCCAAACCACAACCCCCCACCACCGCACCGGCTCTGTTCCCGCCACTCTGCAGCTCTCTTCTCCCCACTGGGAGCCCTTTGCATGCTGCGGTCTGTGTCCCCTCCGATCACCGCAGCTCGACCCCACCTGTAGTGGCAATCGGAGGGGACACAGATGCTCTGGTAAGGAGAGACCGGCTGTCAAAGCTGCTCTTTTTTTTAACCGTGCTTAGCTCTTTTTAAAAGTTCACTATACAGCTTTTTGCAAAAAGATGTGTAAAACCAGGAATTACGATAAGTATTTTTTTTTTCACAGTCTCTGCCCCCTCTGCTCCAGTGGTAACATCAGGAAACATTGTATCTTCCAGCCTGGTGAATGACCTGGAGGGATTGTCCTTAACAGATACTTCACTTTCTCCCACAGTGAGTTAACACTTAGAATATTATATTATCTTGGCAATTATAAGAAAATCCCTAAAATGTGTTATAATTATTATTAATCTATTGCCAGGTACTCAGCCCAATGTTCTCTTGTGGGCAGACCTTTGAGCTGTTGCATCGCATGACAGGAGAGGGTCTGTCTGTGGAATATGTATTCAGTCGCCAGCCTTTTACGCCAGACCATCGTATGGTGTCTGTACAGATGCAAATATCTAACAACTCTGAGAGTAAGGTTCGCAATATCCA
This sequence comes from Nanorana parkeri, assembly GCF_000935625.1. Taxonomy (NCBI): domain Eukaryota; kingdom Metazoa; phylum Chordata; class Amphibia; order Anura; family Dicroglossidae; genus Nanorana; species Nanorana parkeri. The sequence continues at coordinate 16,953 of NW_017308095.1, read as the reverse complement.
TATCAATGAACCCAAGCTGCTTTCTGGCATGAGGATAACGGAGTTCCAGGAAATAGGTAAATGGGGGCTTATCTGACATTGATGAGAATGGGGGAATGTAACCTAAAGGATATCTATGGTCAAAACTAAAAATATGTATTTCTATATAGAATTTCCAGAAGTTCTATCCCACACCTAATAACCAATATAAAGTTTGTAAACCTCAAGATGTCTATAGGATGTACTTTCCCAAAGCAGTGACACAATTTCAATCAACCTTGTGAATATGTACTTCCTTGAGTCACCTCTCTAACTAAGCCTGCCGTCTGAACTACAATTCACTGGGTTATTCACAAAAGGGTGAAGAGTTTGGAGAAGGCAGGAGACGTGAACAATCTAGGACCACGTATCTGAACTGCAAAGTGAGATGAATTGGAGAATTTGTCCAAATCAGCTATGTTGGCCTAGATTGTTCACTTCTCCTGCCTTCTCCAAACTCTTCACCCTTTTCTGAATAGCCCTGTCAATGTCTGAACTTCACATCAATGCAACATCTGGAAGCAATGCATGGTGGGATATGTTGTATTGAGAAATCAAGATTGCATCACATAAAGCAGCAGAGAAAGAGATGCAAAGCACACTGGGAATCCAGGAAGTTGATGAAAGTGATGGGCAGACAGAAGGCAGCACTCGCTACATAAAAGGGACTTTTTCAAGTAAGCTTTGATTGCATTATCTAAAACAACTCTATTCTATTTCTATTGCACTGCTGCTGTTATAAGAGGATAGCATATCCCGGGACATTACAATTCCGTTAAAGCTGAACTCTAATCTTACCTTCAGTCTTGCACTGTTCACAGGCTCCTCTGCTGAAATAGTTTACTCTGATTTCACTGCTCACTGTAAGCTTACCACAGTATGCACTAGAAGCTGCAGCAGGTCACATAAAGCCCACTTCATTTCCTGGCAGGAGGATCTCCAGCATCATCTGGAGTTCCGGGTCTTACTGTCCCTGGCCCAGCATTTTATTCATTACATTTCAGTTCTTTTAATCATCAAGGCTCAGCGTCACATGTGGGTATACCTAGGGTAGTCTGCATGCAAATACAGCCTGCCTAGGAATGCCTACCCTCCAGACTGACATCCAACCATCAAGGCATTTTTATATTTTCATAAGAGCCAGCAACTGCTTGCATCAGGGCTGAGGGCTCTTGAGAGTAGTACTGAGGCAAGGTGCCGTGATGTTTTCAGAAAGCTATGAAGCCGACCTTAAAGTGCTTTGTGAACCAGGTGCTAAAAACCACATGGACAATATATAGGTATAAATAACCCCTTAAGCATGTACCTCTTTGGTGAATCAAGTGATATAATTATACAATATGCATTCATATGACTTGACATTACACATTTAGCATGTTATAAATAATATTTCAGCTTGATGATTTTAGCACGGTAATTTGTTCTTTACACAGAATCCCTGCCTCCTGGAGATAGCACCACTGTTATAATGGGCATTGATTTCTGTGACTCTACTCAGGCTGCAAATTTCCAGCTCTGGTGAGTATATCAATTGCATAAACTGTATTACAAACTGTAAGAGTCTGTGATAATCGTGTGGAAACATGATTAATATACCATTTTGCCTTTGCAGCACCCACACCCGCCAGTTCTACGTGTCCATCCAGCCACCTGTGGGGGAACTCATGGAGCCTGTTTTCATGAGTGAAAATGAGTTCAAGAGGGAACAAGGTGAGTGATGGCAAGCGAGGGAGGGAAGATTATAGACAACAAAGAGACAGGCGGATTAAAGACAAAAGACGTGGAATAAAGTGAATTGACATAATATTTATACAGACTTTAAACACTTGAAGGATCAAACAGTATTTTTTTTACATGTTCAGAATGCCATCTTACTATTGTTATATAGTGTGATGGTTTCTACTCAATAAAAAACTAGAACGCCATTATTGAAATGCATGTACAAAAGCTTAAAAAAAGAAACAGTAAGGCCCCTTTTACGTGGGTGGCATCTGTCCGTTAATGCCCTGCAATAATCCACCTAGGTGGGAATTGACCCTTACGATCATTTCTTACACATTGACTTCTTTTATCTTGGGATAATATGTATTGAACTTAGCAAATGTAATTTCTGTAAAAAGAAATGCATAATGTGTCTGTTTAATCATTTATCACTGGAAATGCATACAGCTGTACATTGAATGGGGGCTTTTTGTAGTAGTCAGATATGTATGCTAGGGCAAAATTACTAGTGCTGTTTCCTAGTAGTTGAACATAGTAGTATACACAGTGAGTAACAATCTCTTCATGTAATGTAGGTAAACTCACTGGAATGAATGAGATCACAGAGAAACTGACATTGTCTGAGAAATATCACAGTGATCATATTATTGTGCAGCGAGTCATATCTGCAGCCAACATGAACCGTGTCCCCTGTGGTGCTGATAAAGAATACAGGTAAGGTGGAGCTCTTGTGGCAGGACATATACACATCTTTTATACAGTACCTTAAGGATGCCTTTGACACACTTCCTATATCCCCAGTGGAATCAACTTTGGTTTTATAGACAGAGTCCCTTAAGATGTCATGCGGAATGGAGGTAGATAGGGAGGTGGAACCCCTCCACCCACCCATGGACATACACTGATGGGAATCACTGTGTGATTCACTGGCTCTGCTTCCCTCACCACTCTCTTGTGTCATTGTTTTTTTTTAGCAGTTTAGGACCAACTCACATCTGTCTTATACATGCAGTCACTCATACCTCAGTTTTATACATAATGTGTTATACCTCTGTATTACATGCCTTGACTCTTTATTACATACAAAGTGTATTACCTTTCTTTTACACACTTTGCTTATAGTTATAACATGCAGTGTATGACATGTTCTATTACATGCAGCACTGCATCGAGGTCTATTACATGCAGTGCCTTATTCATGAAAAAACAAAGGTGAAGACCGAAGCGACACAACCTAGCGCAAAGACTGTGGTGGGGTCAAGGCTGGAGAAGTAATGTATTCAACTCACCTGTGGGAGGGTGAGCAGTCGCTTTGACACGTAATGGTGGAGGAGAGCGTGATGCGATGGTGTAGAGCGGTGGGGTAGTATCGTTAGAACACAATCGCATCACGCTCTCCTCCACCATTGCGCTAGGTTGTGGTGCCTTGGTCTTCACCTTTGTTTTTTCAGCACACACGTCTTTTGTGTCCCCCTTCCTCCTCCCACAAATAACCCCCCTCGAAGAGCGCTGTACACGGGGCAATTCTCTCAATGTTCCAACAGTGCCTTATTCATACCTTTCTATTAGACAGTGCCTTTTACCTCTCTATGACACTGCTTTATACCTCTATATTACACACTGTATCTCTATTGCATGCCATGCGTCATACCTTCCTACAGTACTTCTAACTTCTCACCTTTGTATAACATGCGATCCTGATGTATTACTCACCATGCCTCATACCTCTGTTTTGCAAACAGGGCCCATACCTCTGATACACGGTGCTGTACACTTCTGTATTACACACAGTTCCCCATATCAGTATTACATGCAGTGCTCCATACTTCTATGATGTAATGTATGACAATGCCACATTCTCCTGTATTAATTGCAGTGCCTTATACTTCTCTGTTATATAGAGTGTTTCTTACCTTTTTATTACATACAGTGTCTCACACCTCTCTGTTACATGCACTACCTTAAACCACTCTATTAGATGCAGTACTTCATACCTCTAAATTGCATGCATTGCTTCATACGTCTCTATTACATGTTGTCTGCCATATCTTCTTATAACATGCCATGATTCATATTTTTCTATTGCACAGTTTCTCTTTTCTATGTATTACACACCATGCCACATACCTCTGTACTATACAAAGTGCCTTAAAGTTCTGCATTATATGCAGTGCCTCATACTTGCTTTTACTTGCAGTGCTTCATATCACGGTATTTATACTCAGTACCGCACACCTCTTTATTCCACAAAGTCTCTTATACCTCAATATAACAGTGTCTCATGCCTCTACATTGCGCACTTGATTTCATACATTATATTACTTGTCTTATCTAAGCCTACAGGGAGTTAGACATAGATCAGCTTGTGTAATGAACAGACCTTCTCTACAGAACGTACTGCAGTTTGCAACAAAATCAAGTGCAAAGTTGTTCTCTAAGACTTTATATAACTTATGCTTGTTCCAAGACAGAAAGACTGAAGCCAGTCATTATGCCAGAGCCAGACCCATCAGAGTGTACATAGGGTGCATATTATACACTATATTGCCAAAAGTATTGGGACACCCTCCAAATCATTGGATTCAGGTGTTCCGTGATATTTCCTTGCTACTAAATATTCCATGGCCAACCATTAGTAGTATTATAACAAAGTGGCAGCAACTGGGAACAACAGCAACTCAACCACAAAGTGGTAGGCCACGTAAAATGACAGAGCGGGGTCAGCACATGCTGAAGCAGAAGTCGCCAACTGTCTGCAGAGTCAATAGTTACAGACCTCCAAACTTCGTGTGGCCTTCAGATTGGCTCAACAACAGTGCGTAGAGAGCTTCATGGAATGGGTTTCCATGGCCGAGCTGCTGCATCCAAGCCTTACATCACCAAGTGCATTGCAAAGCGTAAGATACAGTGGTGTAAAGCACGCCGCCACTGGACTCTAGAGAAGTGGAGACATGTTCTGGAGTGACAAATCACGCTTCTCTGTTTGGCAATCCGATGGACGTGTCTGGGTTTGGCAGTTGCCAGGAGAACGGTACTTGCCTTACTGCATTGTGCTAAGTGTAAAGTTTGGTGGAGGGGGGATTATAGTGGGGGGTTGTTTTTTAGGGGTTGGGCTTGGCCCCTTAGTTCCAATGAAGGGAACTCTTAAGGCATCAGAATACCAAGTCATTTTGGACAATTTCATGCTCCCAACTTTGTGGGAACAGTTTGGGAATGGCCCCTTCCTGTTCCAACATGACTGCACACCAGTGCACAAAGCAAGGTCCATAAAGACATGGATGGGCGAGTTTGGGGTGGAGGAACTTGACAGGCCTGCACAGAGTCCTGACCTCAACCCGATAGAACATCTTTGGGATGAATTAGAGCGGAGACTGCAAGCCCGGCCTTCTCGTCCAACATCAGTACCTGACCTCACAAATGCGCTTCTAGAAGAATGGTCAAACATTCCCATAGACACACTGCTAAACCTTGTGGACGCCTTCCCAGAAGAGTTGAAGCTGTTATAGATGAAAAGGGTGGGCCAACTCAATATTGAACCCTACAGACTAAGACCAGGATGCCTTTAAAGTTCACGTGCGTGTAAAGGCAGGTGTCCCAATACTTTTGGTAATATAGTGTATGTTAGTGGTTTGACAGTGTACGCAGCACACTAAGTACTTTTTAACGGAGGTAAATGTTTAAAAATGACATTTGTCTTTATTTTAAGTGCATGTGCTAACCTGCTGTTTTTTGATACAGTAACACAGAAGCCCCAGAGGCAGAACCCCCCTCTACAAGGTAGTGGCTACATGATGTGCCTCTGCAACTGTTTTCTGCTTTCCTCTATCTTGCTTTCCTAATATGAAAGGCATGATGTGCGCGTTATTTGCGCTTTAGCATTTGCAGTTTAGCAAAATCTGCCAAGAACCTTTACCGATTATTCTCCCTATCTCCATCTGGTGCTTTTTATGATCTAAAATGAAAAAAAGGCCTCAGTCATGAAGGGGTTAAAGCATACTGACAATGCGCACTGTGTTTTTTGCACCACCTTTAAACTGCAGATAGAGATATATTTATAATTGCTGGGTGCTATGTTACCTTCTATCTGGAACAAGTCAACGATAATGCCAGTCATCTGATATTATGTTGTTAAGCCATTTACAGAGCAAATTGAATCTATATTTCAGATTGAGAGTTGAGAGATAAAACCTACTCATACAGAGGCCCAGGGTTGTTTATCTGAAGGATGTTTTATAGGATGAACCAGAAACGAGAGCAAGAACATAGACACAATTTTGATCAAATTTGAATTATTGTGAATGTTTTAATTATGGAATAAATTGCTTTATTTTACCTACCAACTTATTTGGTAGGTACAAATCAAATAGAGGTTACAATAATGTCTCACATATATGCATTCATTGTGAGATGTTGAGTCAGAGAAAGATTTCTCCTAGCAGCATTATAGCATATAAATTCTGCTGGCATCAGTACTGATATAATGGATTTGACCGGAAGGATATGGTTTCATAGAATGTTTGGTCAGCAGTTAATTTCCAGTGCAAAGATGATGGCACAAGAACTGGTACTTACCTTTCACTGACTAATCCAGAGTCACAGATCTTCTGCTAATTCTAATTACTAGTGCGGTGGGAAGAAGGCATCGCTGTCATCACTCAGAAACTGAGGTCATACAAGAAGCCTTGACAAAATCTGCCTCAGAAGATACCTTTTCTTTCTCATTAAAATTGGTTATAGATCACATCCAGTGTGCCTACTGAGGCTAGTAAGGAATTACACAACAACACACAGAGAACATGAACAGAGCAGATCCTGACATTGTTAGGTTCTAAAGAGATCAAAACTTACTGCTTTTAATGCAAACTATACCTTGAGTTGTAACTATGGCTTATTTACTGAGCTTGGTAGGTGTTCAGGCACCAAACTATTCTCTGTGCCTACTGTTGTTGGTTGAACACTCTTGAAACACACATTAACCCCTTCATGACTGAAGCCTTTTTTCATTTTCTGCACCCATGTTATATTTAGGCCTGAAAACTACTTAAAACCCCCAAACATTATATATTTTCTGAAAGCCAAGACCCTATAGAATAAAATGGTGGCAGTTGCAAATTTTTATGTTGCACGATATTAGCGCAACACCTTATCAAACCCCAAAATTGAGTGAAAAATTTACTTTAATGCCCCAAAACAATTAAATACCCATTTTTGAAATAAACTATAAAAGATGAGGTTACAACGAGTAAATAGATACCCAACATTCCCAGGTTAAAAATTGTGTGCTTCCGTGAAACGGCGACAAAATTCAGTACCCGAAAAAGTCCATAGACGACGTTTTGAAAGCCCCCACAGGTCATCAGTTTAGTGATACCCAAAAATACTGACCCTAGAATTATTGCTCTCACTCCGGCACGCACGGCGATACCCAACATGTGTAGCGCGTTCATCGTTTTCATACTTAGGTGCACCCGACGTGTGTTTCCGTGAAGACACGCGTGTTCGCAGGGGCGGGGACTTTAATAAATAAAATTTATTTTTGGATTTAGTTTATTTAATGTTAATTTTAAAGACTGTTTTTTTTTAACTTTACTTTAATTGCTATCACATAGGAGGGCTTACAAGCCCCCCATGTGATAGCAGATGGTGGTGACAGATACTCTTTAAGGTGATGCTGGGGGTCGAAAAGACCCCCAGTGTCACCTTTACACTCTAAATAAGCTATTGAAGTGCAGATCGCACTTCATTAGCTTATAGCTGGGCTTCAGAAGCCCAGCACTGACAGCTATGGGACTGGAAGTGATGCAATCTGCATCGCTCCCGGTCCCATAGAACGAAGAGGGGAACGACGAACCATCTCCTCCCCAGCTTCCCCCCGACACCGAAGAAGCCGGTCCTGGGCCCGTAGGAGGGGCAACGGAGCCGGGGAAACACGGCAGGGGTGTTGGACCCCTCCACCGGGCCGTAGAAGCGATCTGGCGACAGAATCGCTTCTACTGTAAAGCCGACAGTCGGCTTTACAAGTTTTAACAGAGTCCTGGCGGCTTCTGTTTAAACAGCCCTGATGCCAGCAACATACACTGTAAGTCGTTGGTCGTGAAGGGGTTAAAGTATATTTTTAGGCTTTATTCTTTTATTTTCACCTGGTGATGTGGCCAGTAAGTCTTTTATTTTTCAGCTTCCTTTAACAGGCTAAGCTGTGCAAGAACGGTGTCAGATACAGGGTTGAGACAAACCATTTAACAATGACAGGGTTGATTACACTGGTCATCTTTTATCCATTTATGTAAAACCTCAATCCCAAAAGGATTTTTTTTTTTTAAACTGTTACTGTAACTGCTTAAAAAGTGTTAGCTGGAGTTCGGCTTTATTTTGTTAGTCAAGTCCATCTAAATCTGCCAGCGCATCTAAAACTACACTCCCCGCAGGTTGACAATGCTGTTGTCCAAGGGTTGCTCCATTGCTCCTCCTTAGAATGGAGCCACCCTGAGACAGGAAGTGAGTTACTAGCCGAATCACCAAATAAAAAATAAAGGAAAAAAAAGCCTAAACAAAAGGAAAACGAATGCAGCCATCAGATTTAAGGGTTGGTAAGCTGCAATAAATTATAGTTTCTTTTTTAGGATTAGATACACTCTAAGGGCTTCACATAATGCCAGCAGTTTCCGTCATAAGGTCTCCTGTACAATGTAAGGGATACAAATGTTCCATAAGGCTTCTTTAGTTTGGATGCAAAAACAGCAGACAGAACAATCATTTTATTTTCAATAGGCATGTATACATATTAAACAGAACAAAAACCGATCACTAGAAGGAATATTAAAAAATAATAGAAGACAAACTTACTCTACTAGTGATAAAGTATATTTAGTTAAGTATTCTATAATATTGTAATGATTGGTAGACTGGATACACATGATCAATAACATAAAAACTTAGGCCTTAACCTGCACTTTTTCCACCAAAGCAATATACTGTATATCTCACAATATAGCCTTACTCTAAACCTTAGAAATTATAACATAATAGCTCTTTTTTCTCACAATAACTAATTCAGCATACTGTTTTACCATTTTAGATTTGCAGCCAAGACAGTAACCAGTGGAACGCTTGTCCTGGTGACGCTGACTCTGAAAGATGCTTCTTCTGCGCTGCTGACTATCAATAGTGAAAAAATGGTGATTGCAACGATGTTGGCAAAGGACATTGTGCAAGCATTGACACAGTGATGTTTGTAACATGGCGTCCAAAAGTGACCCTGTGACTTGGTCCTAATCCCTGACATAGCATTGAGAGGCAGATATGTTGATGCATGTTGATGAAGATCAGACGTGACCTCTTGCAGTCTTATCATTGCTGCTAACACAATCATACTCAATAAGATGGGTTGTCTTCACAGAGCCCATCTCAGGCCAATATAAAATTCTGAACCGCTCATAGAGAGTCACCACTTCAGAAGACTCTATATTATGCCCTAAGGAGTGTAAACTCAGTGAAACAAGGAATGATCCAGCATTCTGAATATAAATCCAGATTAAATAACACTTGGAATGATCATAAACACTACAAGCATCTAAAAATAAATGCAAACAAATACTACCTGTATTTTAATAGCGTCTTGAGGGTCAGACTCCAGCACATGGATGCACACTAGCTGGATGCGAAAGGTTCAATGTGTCCACACTCACAGAATTAGTCAAAAAGCCTTTTCAGTCAAGTGACCAGGTAACCTTTAATTTTGATTGATATATACAGCAGAAAATGGCCTTACAGCATACATTCGCCTACTGCACTCAACATCATGTCCAACAAAGATTCTGTCACTTACCTACAAGATATAAGTCTGTGAGAAGTTCCTTAACAGCAGAAATGATGTGTCCGTGTGAAACAATGCAGAATGTGTGTGTATGTATTTATCTTTTGAAGGAAAGAAAAGGGACAATGGTCTATAGATCTCTAGTGAATCTGTTTAAAAGTGAGAGTGCTTTTGATCAAAAAGAAAAATATATATTTAAATCCCATTTAAACGAGAGTGTGTAGTCTCTGTGCTGTCTTCAAACACTTATGGTCATGGTAATAAACTAATCCCTTTATTGATGTGTGCACACTGATATTACTGTGACTTGTGTGGCTCCTTTCCCACCTCATGTATTGTACTATTATCAGTGTCAGCAATACAGCTTTATTTATTAAACTTTGTAGAACATCTCAGTAAAGTCTATTGTGCAAACAATTATGCATCTTGTACTGTCTTGATTTAAAATTATTCAATATATGACAATGATCTGTTGAATGCAACATATTTATATGGTGGTGGATATGTAATATGAAGAAAGACTACTTTCTACATCACACAGTTTGAAAATAAAAAATATACCAGAAACACACACTATACACAAACACACACTATGTATAAATATACACAGAAAATAAAAATCGTTTTACCTCACAATGGTGATCAGTGGAGAAATGCTGTCATAGAGTACGTAGATCTTCCATGCCATCAGGACTGATGTAAGTACAGAGCTGGTAGATGCTTGCCACAATTGCAGAGGCAGCAGGAAACATGTAAAGGAGTGCACCACACATGCTCTTTTTTCCAGGGCAGCAGTAGGTAATATTAGAACATGGTAAAAAAAAATCAAAAGACAGGTTGTGTGGTCAGGTAAGCCAAAGGTCAGAAGGCTTGTAGCAAACAGAACAAATCTAAACACAAGCCGGGTTGATAGCCAGATGATTAGACAAGGTTCCATTCAGGATACAAATACCCTGTTTTATTGGTGATCATTGGAAAAATACCCCATTACAATGGTAGTCATTGGGAAGAATGCCACTTACATTGATGGTCAGTGGAGAGAATACCCTGTTACATTGGTGGTCAGTAGGATGAATGCCCCTTACATTGATGGTCAGTAGTTATGATGCCCCTTGCATTGGTGGACAGTGGATAGAATGCCCCTTACATTGGTGGTCATTGGGAATAATTACATCTTTACAGATAGTTAAAACAATCATTGGTGACGTATCTGAGAGACAAGAGCCTAGTCTGCACAGGCTGCACTCTGTTAAAGGAGAACTATGGGGTTAAAGCTTTTCCCCATAGTTCTCCTTAGGGTAACGGGAGGACACAAACTAGCGTCCTCCCGTCACCCTAGGCTCAGTATACCGCGAGCTGTAGCTCGCAGTATACTGAGACGCCGCAGTATAACTCACGGTATACTAAGACGCCGCAGCTGAAGCGGATCCCGACAATTATGTCTGGATCCGCCCAGCTGCGTGACTGACAGCTGGCTCTGCCTATCTAGAGGCAGAGCCAGCTGTACCCTCCCCCGTCCGTTCCACCAGTCAGTGCTGACTGGTGCTGAGAGCCGTGACAGGATCGAGAGGTGAGCGAACGCCGGTATGTGTTCGCTCACCTCCCGATCTACTGAGCCGACCTGTGACAGTCTCATTGTCACAGGTCGGCTAGAACTATGAGGTGAGTGAAAAGCACTCACCTCATAGTTCTCCTTTAAAGTGACATTAAACCCTCAGATCTTTTTAACATAAACCAGTACTGTAATGTGTACCTTACTGTAATCCATGGTTGTTTCCCTTCTCTTTGCTGCTCTTCCTTTGAAATCCTCATGTCTTCTCATGCTTGGGGAGAACTTCCCTTTGCAGCTGAGTGCCTCTTCCTGTAGTGCTGGCTCAGGTTGTGAACCTACACACAGACACCATGTATCCATTCCTGAGACAAGGCAGTCTGCTGCAAAATAGAAGTTCTGCCAAGCATGAGAAGAGATACGAATTTAAAAGGAAGAGCAGCAAAGAGAAGGGAAACAACCGTGGATTACAGTATTGTTTTATGTTAAAAAATCTGAGGGTTTAATGTCACTTTAAGTTAAGAGCCATGGAACAATGCAGGCACCACCAGGTAGAAACTCAGTCTAACACTGCTCACTGTGCAAGGCACCCCTAGCAACACATGCAGGATCCCTGGTGGACATAGGCTGATATACAGACCAAATGGAACTATCTTATAGTCTTTAATTTATTTTATCTTCTCTTAAACATTGCCATACAGACTAAATACCCACCATGCTTTGCTCTGGCTGCTTAACACAGTTAAAGCAAGATTAGAAATTAATTATAACATCTTACTGTTCTAAATTATTTCCAATAGTAAAACTAGAAATGCATTTACTCTAAAATGTATATATTCCAACTTATTTGTATTTTATGGATAAGGTCACCCATACTAAAACCCTATTAATATACTGCAAGTCATCTTTGAGGTCCATTATATTTTAAAGAATTCTTTATTGCCAGAGAAGTTCTTAGCAAGTGTTATACTCCTACATACATTAGTACTCCACTCTATATTTATTAGCTTTATGAGTGCTCTCTTGTTTCTTTATACTGGTATAGGCTGTTCAATGATTTTCTACTGAACACTTTGTCATAACTCTTATATCATGGAATTTTAAGGTCATATTATATCCTTAAATTGCTTAGTGGTATGCTGCCATCAGATCTAGACTAAGACTAGATATACTCTGCAATCATGAAAACGTGTGTATTGTTTTCAATCACACGGTCTTGTGTGTTAGTCATGCAACACTGTAATTAATTTTATATCATTTTTAAATAGACAGAATTTTCTTTTGATTGCATTTAATAACCACTGTTTTTTGTTTTTTTACAACATAAAAAAGGACCAAACATTAAAAAAACAAACGGTTTCCCTTACTTTCTGTTATAAAACATGCCAAATAAAAATGACTGCTCAGTACGAACATTCCCAAAATTACCCTTTTTTCATCAAGTAGACATCCCAAGGTGATCTAATTTTTTGCCACAATTTTATTGTAAATAAAAAAACATATTGGTATTGAGGTTGTTAAAACATGGAACTTGATGCAGCGAGGTCTTACTTTTCCCTTTTGTGGAAACAACCCATCTCTTCGACAACAAAAATGTGGGTTAAGGTGGTGGACAAGATTTGTAGGATGGAAGATCTGACCCCCTCCTTGAGGAACACTGAAGGACGCTTTTGTTCCACATGGAGGCCTTAGCACCTCTTCAGAGCTTCTCAGGAGTATTCTCAGCAGGGGATGAGACGTTCACTCTGCGGTTGCTCACCCTCCCAGGGCCTGTAGTCTGAGTGTGTGGTTTGGGTATTTTGGATAGCCGCCCCCCTCACTTCAGGACCTCTTGCACACTAGCTTCTTTCTGCTTTCTCCACTGTCTGTTGCCTTCCCTTTCTTTGTTTTTTTAACATCTGAATTTTTATTATAGATGATAGTAAATAACAGTATTACAGGGATGTACATCATGAAGGTATGCATCAGGTATATAGATTCGAGTTGTACAAAGTTGTTCATTACTGTTTTGTGTTTAACTTAGTGAATTATCACAGGCTCTATAAGGGTACAAATGATCTGTAAACCTGGGCGTTTCGGAGCACACACATGGAATGGATTGTCTAGGTTGTGGTTGCTTTCTTGTTTCTTCTGAGAATAAGGTCCATTGCCCGTAGGGAGTACGTTTTCCCCCATGTGTGTGTCCAGATGGAGCCACGTCATTAGGGTTAGCCGCTGTGCATCTCGAAATAGCTTTGATAAGATGCGACTAAAAGGCGAGAGGGGTGGGGGGGTAAGTAAGAAAAGAGAAGCGCGCAGAAAGAGAAGGAGGAGGAGGGAGGAGAGTATGAGGGGGTGTCAGGTGGAAACCCAGAGGACTTTCCCTAGTACAGCTATCGGTATGCATACTACATCAGATGAGGAGGAGCTGTCGATGGGCATCAGTTGTTGCATGTGCCTCCGACCAACAAGACCATGTCTTTTCAAATTTAGGCATGGTGGATTCAAGCTGAGCCGTCCGCTTCTCATGTGCCATTATCCAGTTAACATGTCTTTTAACGCTGGGGATACTCAATTTATCGGTTAGCCATGATTTCGCTATTTCCCTTTTTGCTGATGTTAGTATGTGGAGGGATAGCTTAAAGGCGACTTTGGGAAGTCCCCCTGGTTTGCAGTTAAGCAGTGCAAACTTTGGGTCTTTATCAATGGTCGTTTGTAGTAGTGTTGTAAGCAAGGAAAATATTTGGTCCCAAAATCTGGAAACTATCGGGCACTGCCACCATGTGTGAAAGTAAGTACCCGGCTCTGTACAGCCCCGGAAGCAGAGTGGTGAGGCAGCCGGGTTATATTTGGCTACTCTTGTGGGTACTAGGTACCAGCGTGTCAAAACTTTGTAATTTATCTCCAGCATGCCGGAGCATCTAGAGCTAGATTTCGTGCTCAGCCAGGAATTTTGCCACATGATGTCATCAAGTCCCCCTCCCACCGGGACATGTAAGAGGGTGTGTGTGTATTCGTCTTCGTGAGAAGCGCCGAGTAAATGGCCGTGATGGTGCCTGGTGTGTGAGGGTTGTCCTTGCAAATCTTTTCAAACGGACTCAAGGTGTCCGGTGATGGGCCTTTATGGGTGTGGCGGAGGAAGAGGTTTTTAATTTGGAGGTATCGGAATATCTCTTTGGAGGGGAGAGTGTAATGCTCCTGTAGGTATGGAAAGGGTTTCATTCCCGTTGACGTTTGGAGTCTCCAGGAATGTGTGAGGCCTTTGTCCACCCATGCTGCAAAGCAGGAGGGGTTGGAATGCGCTGGTGGAAAGTCAGGGTTACGTAGGAATGAAAGTAGTGGTAGGTGCGGAGAGGTCAGGGCTGTGGATCGGTTAATTGTGTCCCATAAGCGGAGCGAGAAGGAAGTGACAGGGTTTGTTATGATGGGCCTGCTCTTAGGGGGAGTCCACAGGAGATTGGCGGCAGATGTGGATGGTAGAATTGATTCCTCTAGGGCTACCCATCCAGGTATTTCCGTTTCGGCGTGGTATTTGGTCAACTGTCCTATTTGCGCTGCTTGGAAATATTTCCTTAAGTCGGGTACTCCAGTC
>NW_017308095.1:0-1822 GCF_000935625.1 Nanorana parkeri | reverse complement strand
GGAGGCAAATTGTTTGAGGATATGTGCAAGATTGGGTAGAGAGGTAATAGGATTGGTCAGAGTAAGTAGAGCATCATCTGCAAAGAGGTTTATTTTATGGGTGATGCCCGCGTGTTGGATTCCGGTGACATCAGGGGAGGATCGAATTTTGCATGCTAAGGGCTCTAAGGCCAAAGCGAAAAGGAGCGGAGACAAGGGGCACCCTTGTCTCGTACCGCGCTGGATATTAAACCGTGGGGATCGATGGCCTGAATATTTAACATGGGCCGAGGGCCTGTTATAAAGGGAGGCGATCCATGTAAGGAAGAAGTGACCAAACCCCCACCGTCTCAGAACATTAAATAAATAGGGCCAGGACACCATGTCAAATGCTTTCTTTATATCGAGTGACAGCAGCATCGTAGGAATACGGTGAGTATTGGCTATGTGTGTGAGTATTGTGAGTCTGCGTATATTATCGCTCGCTTGCCTATGGGGGATAAAGCCTACCTGATCATTAGAGATGAGTTGGCCTATCACTCGATTCAACCTATTGGCCAGTATTTTGGCTAACAGCTTCACATCCACGTTAAGTAACGAGATGGGGCGGAAATTGGAATGAAGGGTTTGATCAGTATTGGGTTTAGGTATCATGCAAATTGAGGCACTTAGGGATTCTTGGTCTAGGGCCGTTCCCGAACGCAAATGATTAAAGGAGGAGGTTAGTAAAGGCGCTAATTGTTTTTTAAAGGTGGTGTAATACTGTGCTGTAAAACCATCAGGACCAGGTCTCTTACCCTTAGGGAGTGATGAAATGGCAAGTAAGACTTCTTGTTCAGAAATTGGTTCTTCTAATGTCGCTTTATGGGATGCTAGAAGTGGCGGGAGTTGTAGTCCTCCAAAGAAGTCGTCTACTTCCCCCGCATCGGTGGGGTCTGATGCGGAGTATAATGAGGAAAGGTGTTGGTGAAACAGGTCAAGGATGGTAGAGGGATTACAAGTGAGGGTGCCTGACTTGTTTCGTAATTTGAAGGGCTTAAAGGAGGGGTCAAGGGCTCGTAGTTTATTTGCCAAAAGAGTATCTGCTTTGTTCCCCTTCAAGTAGTACTTGTGGGCCGTGCGATGTAGTTGTTTGGCCGCATGGTCTGTCAGTAATAAATTGAGTGCGTGGCGTGCGTCTTCTAACTTATTCTTGTTGGGTGCCGTGGGGGCTTGAGTGAATGTCTGTGCGCAAGAGTAATATTCTTGTTCTAGTAAAGTCAGTCTACGGAGCCTCTCTTTCTTTATAGTGGAGGCCAATTGTATTAGCTTTCCCCTAAGTACTGGTTTGTGGGCTTCCCAAAGCAGGGTTGGGGATGTGTCTGGGGTATCATTAAGGGACACGTAGTCAGCGAGGTAGGAGGCTACCGTGGCTTGTGTGGTGGGATCAGATAGTAGGGAGTTGTTTAGTGTCCATGTAAAGGAGGTACCCGGTGCGGATATCTCAGAGAGGAGTACAGAAACTGCAGAATGATCAGACCATGGGACTGGCAGGAGGTGTGAATGTAGTACCGAGGGTAGCATGCGGTGTGGAAGGAGGATGTGGTCAATTCTGGAGAAGACATCATGTGGGTGTGAGTAGTGGGTATAGTCTACCTTATTAGGATTCACTTCTCTCCAACAGTTGCCTTCCCTTTCTAACTCCCACTTACATATTTTTTTGCCATTACATGCCATATATGCCAAGAAGGGAATGGGGTCATTCATGAGCTGAGATTACTATTATTCTGTGAAAATGACATGTATTCACCTAAATAAAATACCACGGGGGCGTGGTTTGCGCATGGCGGCGAGTAGACGTGCC
>NW_017308094.1:280829-287145 GCF_000935625.1 Nanorana parkeri | reverse complement strand
TCATGGTTGGGAAAAGATGACTATGCCTTACCCTGTCAAGGCTGTGCAACCTGCATTGAGAATTTTTGTTGAGGTATCCGTTTCATCTTTTGGGTTCTTCCTACTACATACATTTTTTACATTTGTTTTGTTTGTTTGTTCACTATATACACTACAAAAAAATCTTTGTTTTACAAATAAACATTCAGTACATGAAAAAGATTACCAGAGTCAGTAATAAGTGCCGCAGTGCATGGAAGTCAGTAATAAGTTTACATACATCCTATTATTTAAGAAAATCTACTGCTATTTTTTAAGAAGATCCCCAGAGTTGAATTTCGCCTAATGCCTTACAAAGTATGCTAACTAAATAGTTCTCGTCTTTTTCCTTTTCTGCTGACGATAGAAAAAACATACTATTGTTAGAGGCACTCTGAACCCTATTATTTTTAAAACAATGCAAAAAAAGAAGTCTTGAAGGTGGCAGCACAGAGTCAAGGACAGCTTAAAGTATATAGCTTTTTTAACTCTTCATCAGGACTCACTGAAATTTGACCTTTGACTATTGAATCATTTCCTTTTCCATAATTTCTCACAGTTCATTGTATTATTGTAAGAGCTCAGTGTGCATTGCTAGGGTGTGGAATCTGAGTGGTTCTTATAAAAAAAAAAATTAGAACACATGAATGGTGTGAAAGTATATAAATACAATACAGACTGAAAGATACTATCAGATTAGAAAATAGCTCTTTACAATAAGAGTGGTTACATGTGCTTAAGTGCATGAGATAATAATGGCAAAACAGTAAGAATAATAAGATTTTTGTACTTGCCATATAGCATTGTCTTGAACTCAATTAAGGCACACAAAAATAGTTGAAAATAATAGACAGCTGGGTTGTACTGCTGCCTTCAGGAGGTATGGGCATTAGCAAACAGAAAAAAAACATAAGCCAGCCCATGTTATAACCCACCTCCAACCATCATGCTCACATTTTTGTGATTAAGCATTACATATGGCTAAGAGTCTCTCAATGGACTTTAAGTAAAAGATTTTATCGTAAGTGCAATCTTTTTTTTATCATCAATTGAATGGACACAGAATTAGTAGAAAATTATTGACAACAATTGTATCCAAAAGCAATCCAACGAAGAGGTGATAAACCACTGCTGAAAGATTCAACAATGTGAAAATAATATGTAAATGAAATGGATGGCTTCAAAAAGGCAAGATAGGGAGAAGCTAATGAGAAGGGAAAATCAAAGGCTAAGGAGAGAACTGTAACCCAGAGCTACAGACAGGATAGGAGACCATCTGAGGGCAGAATCTGTATGATCCTAAAAAAGTAAAATGAAGAGCCAAGTAACAGTCCACTAAGTTTTAGCTGGAAAATGCTATGGGGGGAATTTATCAAACCTGGAGCAGACAAAATCTGGGAGCAGATTTGCACTGCAACCAATCAGCTTCTCTCTCTCATTTTCAAATCTTACCTGAGCAAACTGAAGAGAGATGCTGATTGGTTGCCATGGGTAACTGCTCCAGATTTTGTCTGCTCCAGTTTTGATAAATTCCCCCCTATGGATGCTATATGCTGGAACACCTATAAAAAAAAGGTGAACTATGCTAAATAGACACTTTGTTAGGGAAGGAAGAGAAAATATGTCCAATAACAAAAATCAATGTTGGACTATAAAGGATAAAGGCTTAATTCCTACACACCTCACCTTAACTTCAGGAAAAAGATACATAAAGAACCGAGAGGCTCAAAAGGAAATCTACAACCTAGTTCAGGAAGTGGAGATCCAGGACAAAAAAAAGGATCAAAATGGAATGAGTGCTGTTAAAGAATACTTGCGGTCCTAACTGGAATGCTAGATCTGACGGAGCCTCCCCTCTCCCCTGTGTATTCCCTGTGATGTCCACCCCTGTACGTCCCTTTCCCCCCCAGCTGTGAGTCCCGTGTGTGCCTAACCCCCGTTTGTTATTGTGTATCGTCTGGTCCGTTGGGATGCAACACGGCCGTATCCTCTGCACGCACGCACTTCATGAGAGGTGTGCAGTACACAATATAAGGTGCTTGCCTTTTGATATGTGCGACAGCCCCACAACACTACATGCGACTACAGAGTATTAGTTGATAGAGCATATGCATATCTACCCACTGCGCATGTCCTGAAGAAATGGCATGTACATGCATACGATGGGGCTAGGTGGATGACCGGACGTGTCTGTATCATGTTCCCCTGTGTTCTTGTATTTTTGTACTTTTGTATATTGCAAAATCGAAATAAAATCTTATTATTAAAAAAAAAAAAAAAGAATACTTTCGAGAATTACTGTACCTTAAAGAGGGTAGAAGTAGAACTCCTGTACTAAAAAAAATGGGGGTAGGCAAAACTAAAAAGGTACAAAAAAATCAGTCTGTCTGTACAACACTTAGGTGGTTTTAGGGCTAGTTCACACCAAGCGCGTTCCAGGGCCAGAGCAGTAAAAGAACGGATCAAAACTGCGTCTAATGTATTCCAATGGTATTTTGGGCTCTAGTTCACACTGCAGTTCCAGAGCAGGTAAAAAAACTGCAGCAAGCCCTATGTTTCCTACTCTGGAATGCTCTGTAACACATGCAAAAATGCATGCAAACACCCTGGAATGCACTGAAAGCCTATTTTAGGCTAAAAAAAACCAAAACATTTTTTTTTACAAAACCGGCCCAGAACGCGTCAAAAACGTGGCAAAAAATGTGGCAAAACACACTGCACTGCGTGTGCAGAAACTCATGCAGATCTTTTCCGCATTTGGTGTGAACAAACCCTTAGAGAGTGTAAAAAAAATGCTGTACAGCAGAGCATAGCCCCAAAGTGCTTTGTCAAATCAGAAGAATTAACCTAAGGAAAATTCTCCAGAAGAAAAGAGGAAAGGATATAAAGAGTGTATTACAAAGGAGTGCAACCCAGTTAAAAAGAAGTATATTTAAAAAAGTATGACCTATAAAAGGGACATACAGAATTACCCGGTTCCTTTAGAGAAACTATATCAGGGCAATAGAATGACAGCCTAAGGTCTAGAGAAGTATAAAGTATGCTGTAAGGCATGATGCCTCACATCCAGAATAATAGGAGTAGTAAAATAGATTTATGAAAAGAACATAAGCACCCCCGTGCAAACAAGAGAAGTTCCAAAGTCTTTTAGAGCGAAAACACCTATAAAAACAGTTGCAGTGAAGAGGAGGTTAGCTATAAAAGAGCAATCAAAAAAGAAATTCTAGACACGCATATAAACTGCGAGAACAGAGGGTCATTGAAGCATGATTCCCTTAAAAAAATAAGTCCTAACAGATTAAAAAGAAAGGGTGTGCATTTTGACAATTTGTCAACTAGCAACAGAGACCAGTTTTTCAGGAAAGATGAGTGGTCGAAAGCTAGGACCTCCAAAAGAAGTAAAGACAGGACAGCTTGTAAACAACAACTACATACGAAATATACCAAGGGAAACAGTCAACCAATCAATAAATGCCTAAAAGGACAAATAGGAAGGGTTTGGCTAACTTATACAGGGGGTAAAGTCTATTAGGACACTACCTCACAAGAATCACAGAGAACAAGATCCACCTTTCTGTTTTTTACAGATTACAAAGCCTAAAAACTGGTTAACAGAAGGCAACAGAAGATCATTCACAGACCAGGGCAGACCAGATTGCGCTGGAGTGAGTGCAAAGAATGGCAACTAAACTCATAAGATATCTGTAAAAAATAAGTCAGGGCAACTGGACTTGCTGTATTTTTCTTGAAGACGTGTCACTGGTCATCCAACCAGCTTTCTCAATTCTGATTTGAGAAAGCTGGTTGGATGACCAGTGAAATGTCTTTAAGAAAAATACAGCAAGTCCAGTTGCCTTGACTTATTTTTTACAGATATACCATGACCTGGATGAATGAGAACCTTCACAGACATAAACTCCTAAGAGGCATGGAGGAACTTGGCTATGAGGAAAGATTAACGAAAGTGAATTTATTCTCTCTTGAGAAGAGGCAATTCAGGGGGATATGATCATCATGTATAAATATATAAATGGTCCATATAGTGAACTTGGTGCTAAAGTTTGTAAGGCCACTAAAAAGGACAAGTGGGCACTCTTTGTGTCTGAAGCATAAGAGGTTTAACCTTTGCATATGGAAATGTTTTTTTTACAGTAAGATCCTGGGAAATGTGGATTAGGCTAATGCAGAAACTAATTTTAGCTAGCTTGGTTAATTATGTTAAAAATATCTGGATGCATTTCTAAATGCACAGACTATAACTAGATATTAACATTTTAAAAGTAAAACAACACCAGAGATTGTTGATCCAGGAAATATCTGGTAGCCTTACAGGTTCAGCCAGAGATGATCAGTCCACTGAAGGCAGTCCTTGTAACAAGGTCGAAGACTGGAAAGGACAGCAATGCTATGTAGCAGGTGAGCATGAGGCCAAAATGGCAAGAAGGAAATGTGGAGACTGCACAAAATTATCCTTAGCAGATAACAGCAGCACTTAGATTCCTCAGACTGAACCGCTAACTCAGAGAAAAAGAGGTGAGAATTCTTAACCACAGAATATTAGTGCCCAGCTTTCATCATTGCAATTATTGATGCAACATCTGTTGCTGCCTGCGGGTAAGGAACACGCAGGTCAATAACTTGAAAGTATCCAATCACGGGCATAACTAGAAATCCCAGGGCCCCATAGCAAAATTTTGTAAGCCCCCCCACAACGAAACCCTCCACCCCCATTTTAATAGAAATGCGCTTATCAGCACGTTTTTAATTGTTTTTTATTGCGTTTCAGTGCTGAAACCCGACTAAAAACAGCCAAACTTGCTCTTTCAAAAATCATGCGGAAACCACAGTGAGGCGCTTCCGCCCTGGTGTGAATGGCGCCTGAATGAGGCCTAACACTTTACTTTAATACTGCCACACCAATGATAGGCTGAGGAAAGGGGAATTATAAAAAAAATTAAGGAACGCTAAACTGTAAATAAGCGATTTATGTTCTAAATGGTTTTTGCGCTGTTTGTGTTGTGATAAAATGATACAGGCGTATATTTAATTACAACACAAGGTATCACAACACACGGCAATGCGTCACAAAGCTTTGCCATGCGCTGCCACAGTTAAATTAATGTTTTTTTACAAAAGAAAAAAATCATGCACTGCGATGCGTGCTAACAACGCACTGCAGTGCATGTGCCTGGCGTGCACCACAATATGGTGCACGTGTATGTTATGTGTGTGTGGGGGAGGAGGGGTTGTGCTTTTTTTTTTATTTTTATCAAACACTGGAGTGATCAGACGATCACTCCAGTGTTTGTGCTGCCCACGGAGGATCGGTAAATATCAATGATGCTTACCAATCCTCCGCTCGGCCATGCACACAGCCGCTGTCATCCGGAAACTGACAGGAGGACAGTGGCTCCGCTCTCCTCCCCGCCTGCCGCTCGATCACTGCAGGCAGGGAGGAGAGCGGAGCCGCTGTCCTCCTGTCAGTTTCAGGACGGCATCGGCTCCTCCGCCGTCCATTTTTTTCCGGATCTCCGCTGCCTCATCGCATCGGTCACTATGGTGGTAGTTCCACTACTGTATCCAATTATACAGTATAGGCCCACTAACCCCGATTATGAGAAATGCTGGATTTGAACTAGAAATGGAAAGTGCTATTTTTCTTTCATGGGAGACCTATAAGCCTCTTCCTATATGCTAAACGCTCACCGGAGATGGGTTTAGGTCTCTAACAGAGCTTCTCCCAGATAGTAGGCGTTATCATGGTCTTCGTACTTACCTATAAATCAGCTTTTTCTGTGCATGCTCAGGAATTGAACTTTAAGTTGTTATCACTGTGTTATCGCTGTCCTGCGACATTATACAATATTTTTCCTGTGATTTCAGATCATACTCATACTCAATACAATGAAATGGGAGCACCAGAAAGTTGTTCACAATTAATTATTGTCCTCTTTTTCTGTGTAGCGTATGGAAGTTTTTTTATACACACATATATATATATATTGTAGGAAAGTCACTGGTCTTTAAACAGTAATGGCAATAAATGCAGCTTTATTGCATCCAACGAAAAAGTAACACAAACAAAAAGGCCTACTCCACCTTAGGAGGCTAACTAAACAGTAGTGTCCCTCACTACGTCCTACTGGAGCGGCTATTCCAGCTTCCAGTATAAATGGACAAAAACCACAGTCCAATACAAACAATTGTTCTGACAGACCTTATTCCCCAGATATGCAGACACTCTCCAGTCTGTGTCCATCCAGTGCAGCCTGGATCTCACTCTGAGCTCTCACTCCCT
>NW_017308094.1:278238-280480 GCF_000935625.1 Nanorana parkeri | reverse complement strand
TAAAGAATACAAAGAATATTAGTGCTTTTAGGCAGCCTGACTGCCTATTCAGCAAAAATACCAATTGAGATGCTAGAACACCTTAATAGTTGTTCAAGTTGGCAGGTTGAACTCGATGGACTTGTGTCTTTTTTCAACCTGACTTACTATGTAACTGTGTAACAGCGTTCCCTGCCTGTCTCCTCCCTCCACTGTAGCGATGGTATGTTCTTTGGCATCCCAACGTTCTGTACACTGTGAGGGGGAGCAAGGCTCCAGGGACCACTCTAAGAGCAAGCCAGCTTGGAGGATCAGGTGCATATAACTCTTTTTTAATTTTTACCCTAGGCAAAAACGAGCTTAACAGGTTAATAATATTTTTACTCAGAGTTCTGCTTTAAGTATTACACATTGTGACTTTTCATTGGGGATGAACAAATCGGCCTGGGTGTGGTTTGCAAACAGTTTGTAAATCCTGTATGAAGTACACAAACCTTTTGACGAATCCTAATGAAGTCTATAGAGGTGTTATTCTGCCCATTTGTAGGGGTAATAATCAAGCTATTGCCTAACAAAAGATATGGAAGCCGGTATCTGCTACGGGGTACATGTAGCAATGCCAGAATACAAAAAATAAATAAACCCATCTCTACACAGGATTGTCAGCTTTCCCCAACAGCTCCAAAACCCACTGAAAATTTGCCTGCGGTGCACTCACCCTTTTATATCAAGGGCTGTGTAATCAAATTCTTTAATTTATTGGCCTTGCTGACCAGGAAAAGGATATAATATCCATTTTAGGTTGCTCCTTATTTCTGGCAGTAAGCCTACAAACTTTCTGCCCAGAATTTTGCAATTTGCAAACTTCACAAATCCATGGCACATGCAAACCTGAATCTCAGCCCTACTTTTTACATACGTTTTGTCGTGGATAAGTTTTGACTTTTTTTGACTACGTTTTTGTTTATACTTTTGCCTTGTTAACCAGATTACTAATTTATAGTAATACTATTAAAATAATTGAATTGGTTTCCAAGGTTATAAAATAGCATTTTGCTAATAAATAAATAAATACATCCCTAGGATTATGATATACTGTATGTGGTTTTTGCCTTGAAAAGAACTTAAGTGCCATGAAGGTGCAGCATGTTTACTTTACATTGACCCACCTTTGGTCACATCTTTATATGTTTTTAATAATCTATCTTAAGGGAATTGTACATCTGTCCTGTCCTCTTCAGGTTTTCAGCAAAGCAAAAAGCCCCCAAATACTGCCTGGTCGCTTGAGCAAGTATAAATATTCTCATAGGCAGGGCTTGAAAAATTTGATAGTGTCTCACCAGTCAGTCAAAAATTTCACCAGTCAGCATGACTGGACTATAGCCTTGCAATTTAAATTGACAATTATGCCTGGATCCGCCCAGCTGCGTGAGTGACAGCTCCTCCCTCCGTTCCGCCAGTCAGCGCTGGCGGATTGGAGTGGGGAGGGGGGAATCCAGCCCCCTCCCCTGTCATGGCTCTGTGCCATTGACACTGAATGCAGGAAGTGATGTTATATACATCACTTCCTGCATTCGGGGGCTGAGAGGAGATCAAAGGGAGTTCGTATACTGAACTCCCTTTGATCTCCTGTCACAGAGCCGTCAACGGTCTCGGGACCGGCAACGGCAGTAACAGCTTCTGATACAAGCGATCGAGCGTCTCTCGAGACGCTCGATCGCTTGACTGTAAAGCTCCCGGCCGGCCGTGTAATTACAACCGCCGGCCGGGAAGCTGCTCGTCGAGCTCCACAGTCTGCTCGTCACAGACGAGCAGACGAGTGGATTTTTCGAGCCCTGCTCATAGGTCTTTAGATGGTTTTGATGTTTATTGACTAGCAATATAAATTTGAAAATTTGATTAGGTTTTTCTGAAATAAGAACAATACTATTTCAAATTATCAAGAGAAAAAAACGAAACATGGTACCAGATGATTGAGAAGATCATCTAATAGATGATAGGATGTCACATGAATTACAGTGATCCCTGATAACGAGATCTGTAATGTGTGTCATTTCTGCATAATCAAGGTCATTAAGGGCAATCCGGTTTAAAATGCGATAACTTAATAGTACATGGTGGTTTGTGATATAATTTAAAAAGTGCCATACATAGCTATTTTTATTTTGTTTGTACCAAAGTATTTCATGTAATTCTTTTGTTTTCATAGACAAAATTTGCCATTGGTAAAATGACCCTAGACTTGTATCCAATTATGGAGGTG
>NW_017308094.1:209235-278157 GCF_000935625.1 Nanorana parkeri | reverse complement strand
CATAGAGATTGCTACAGTTTCACAAAACAAACAATTCAAATGTAGCAGTACTGCAGATACCGTATATGAATATCAATGTATCCATTAGATACCACCAAGTGATTTACAATAAAATAGACACATCACTAAGTGTCTCTAGGCCACCCTTTCTAGGTGATGATTAGAAGTTAACCCTACATTCTTACCATATGTTACAGTATATTTATTAATAGTAAAACTTCTACACCCATAGATACAATTCATTGTAGTGACGACTATATAATGTTAGCCTCATATTAAAAAAAGTTTAGCTGCTGCCCTCCGTTCAGTTTTTTACATTTTATGTTCTTTCACATTTTTAATTGCCTGCTTTAAAAAAAATAGGCGTTAAGGATTTTAGGGTTGGTTTTTGTCGCTTTAATTTTTTTTACGGTTGCACTTTATTATTTAAGTTGTTTCAGGGTTTGCAGCATGAAAGAGAGTGGTTCTGCATCCACAGGACAAAGTAGTGGCACCTTTGAGAGGCTTTTTTTCTTTCTACCAGTGTCCACTTAGTCCAGCAAAAAAGAAGCCAGGACACTTACGGCAAATTACTCAGATAAAAACAGATACAAACCATTAGGCCAAGGATCATTTCTCATGTTGGATGCATGCTTTCTCAAGGCACTTGGATCTACCTACAATTAGAACTGGCCTGTTCTTATTATACTCAAGTGCCTTATTACCCATTTCCTCCCTGGGGTGAGGTTCTATTAACCTACACTACACCTCCTGCACATTTCTTACATTGTTTCAATTACAGCATCATTGTTCTATACTACAACCCCTTGCACATTTCTTACACTATTGAAACTACAACTCAATTGCTCTGTATTGCACTCCCTACAAATTTACCATACTATAACAATTAAAGCTCCCTACCCCTGCACATTATTTACATTATTACAATTATAGCTATACAGTATATGTGTGAACTACAACCCTTGCACATTTCCTACATATGTATAATAAGAATTGTATTGCTCAACTCTACTTCTATAACATTTCTTACAAGGTAAAACTGTTGCAATAACATATACTGTAAAGCAAGTCACTCAGGACATCACCACAGGAATGTATTCAAAGCATTTCTATAATTTACGGTATTAGAAAAGTCAATAATTTCCATGGAGTACACTTACTTTAACATGACTTTATATGTTTCCTTTTCAAGGTGGCCTATTACTATGCCTTTGAATTTTGGGGATAACCTAAAAAGTAGATGTATTATACAATCCACTTCAAAATATTTGAACTGCTTCTTTTACTAACTCTACTCTGAAGTTTCAAGGTAGAAACTAGTCCTGGGAAAGGATTACTTCTTAACTTGCAGTGGGTTCAGTATCCCCCATGAGGTTTTCTGTTTCTTTCAAATGAAGTTTCTTGATAGAGATCCCTGCACTAACATTAATAACTAATCCAGGGGCATATTTCAGGTCCTGTAGGGCCTCCCTTTCATCCCCTTTCAGGTTGTCTACTTTCCTTCATGACTATTAAACTCTTTCAGGTCCTTATATACTAATTATAGAGATGCTGGGAATTATGTTTCCCACATATTTAACATTGATTGATGCTTGTATTGTTCTCAAAAGACCTGGATGTAACAATGTATTAATGCAAGGGGTGGTAAGAGTAAAACATGAAGCAAAGGAGGGTCGTACTTTCTTCCTCTTATTTGTGATACCCATTAGGACTGGTTCTGATAATGGTTTTGACCGACTGTTTAAAGGAGGTGTCGGGACATATCAGACAATTCACTATTGGTGAATGCTATAGAACCCATTACCCATGATATATAGACCCATACTATAGAACATAAGTGAAACTTAAAGTGCAAAGATTGTAAACCTTACTGGGGTGGCAGGAGCACTTTAAATTTGTCCTGTCCACTGCTACTTAAAGTACATGTAAGCCTTGACTGACATTTATATTTCAAAAACACAGTGTGGGGACTTTATCAAAACTGGAGCAAACAAAATGTGGAGCAGATTTGGACTGCATCCAATCAGCTTCTCACTCTCATTTTCAAATCTTACCTGAGCAAACTGAAGAGAGATGCTGATTGGTTGCCATGGTCAACTGCTCCATATTCTGTTTGCTCCAGTTTTTGTAAAATCCCCCAAGTGTATTCTAAACAATCATACCTGTGCTGTGTGTCAGCACATTAGCTTTCAGTTTCTAGTGGGCAAGTATAGGACAGGGACAAATAATTGTGAACTAATAAATTAAATGTGTATTTGTCCTGTCTGTGCTTGTGTTAGGGATGGTGGGTGGAGAGGCACAAAGTAGCTGGCCTAGGGGTGAAAATAAATCATGATTGCTACAGTGAACTTTTACTGTCAAGAAGATTTCTAACTAGATTACATATTCTAAGGGTAAAGACAACAATTAAAATGCTGTTTCATCCCCTTTTAAAGTGTGAATGTAAAACAATGATCATCTTTGGTTAATGTGTGATGTTGTGTTGCGGTCCAAGAGGTCACTAATATATGTAAATTAATTAAATTGGCCAGCAAAATAAAGAAACATTAGGGTAGTTGAAAACCTCAGCAGATGCTTTTAGCATAAAAACCATTAACCTCCTTAAAGCATTACTTGCTTGATAGATGTCTTGATCCAAGAACCGTTTTGGAGGATTGGGACCACTTTAGCTTGTAAGTAATTCAGGAACAAAATAGCATTTTATAAATTATCACCATCATTTAATATAGCATTGGCATAGTATTCTCCTGCACTCTGAATAATGTGTGTCCATTTAACTGCAGATTATCATTTTAATTTAACAGCTTCAGTATTATTATCTGGTGTGAATATATATTTGTTTATTGCATATGAAAACCTTGATGTTCCATTAGTCAGTGACTCTTTAATGTAGGCTTCTTTGACCATAATTTCAACCTATGATGATATATTCCATAATGAGAATCATTACCGAACAGTAGCTGGTAATTTTATTTTTTCTCTATTTATAGACGCATAAATAGATCATAGGTTATTGCTTTCAAAAGTTTCCTTTATGAAATTAGTTACTGTATACTGTGTTTTATATCAATAAAGGTACATCTATTACCTTACTTTCTAGATGGTTCTATGTTAGTTCAATACGCAATTAATGGTTGCATGAAGTGTTGGGTCCCGAGTCTTCTACCTCCTTTACTGCTGGGGGGAAGCATCAATCTTTCGGGGCCCATGTTGCTGTATGGGTGATGTGGTGATGTGACCCTTTCCTATTGGCTGTCCAACGTTGGGGTCATCTAAGTTTGCAAAAGACTTCACAGTGTGATAACATCATGAAGAGGTGTCCAGTTGGCTTTGACATAGATTGCAGCACTGGACCACTAGCTGTCACTACTAGAGTCAGTGTTGGTGAGGCACATGGACAGTGGAGTAAGGGGACTAAAAATAGCTTCAGAATTTTTTTTTTTAAATCTAGTAAATGGAAGTGAGTAATGGGAGGGGGTAGAGCTTTGTCCAGGGATTCTTTAACATCAGAACTAGATTTCTGCAAAGACCATATAAGGCAGGGGTAAGCAAAGTTCTCCAGCTGTGCTGCAACTACAAATCCTATGAGGCACTGCAAGAATCGACAGCCACAGACTTGACAGAGGCAGACGCATTGTGGGATTTGTAG
This sequence comes from Nanorana parkeri, assembly GCF_000935625.1. NCBI lineage: Eukaryota > Metazoa > Chordata > Amphibia > Anura > Dicroglossidae > Nanorana > Nanorana parkeri. The sequence continues at coordinate 274,508 of NW_017308094.1, read as the reverse complement.
TTTCACTACAGCTGGAGGACCAGAGCTTGCCTGCACCTAATATAAGGTATGGTCAGGAGCAGTGATACTTATAAAGGCAGGATTCATACTCCATCAGTTACCGTAGTAACATATTCCAGTGTGTAATAAAAGGCTGTCATCTTTCCTGCCAGTGCCTCTGTGGCTATGACATCTGATCTTTTTTACTGCAATTCAAAGGCTAGCTAGCCTCAGCAGGTAGGGTCCAGTATCACTGTCTTGGTTAGAGTTAGTGAATAATTATCTCATGACATTGGAAGATGTTTTGAACATTTTCTTACCGTTTGCTTTGTTTGGGTTAGCCCATACAAAGCAATAAAAAAATAAAACTTAAAATGAAAGGTACATTTCCATTTAACATTAACTCTTACCATCTTGTCTTGAATTGTTTTGTGATTGTAATGTCTTCCTTATATTGTAAAGCTCTGCACAAACTTTTGGCGCTATATAAATCCTGTATTATAATAATAATAATAACAACTCTGGATAATTCATAAAATTCCCTTTGGGGTAATAATGAGAATCTCTTCCTACCAAGGACTGTGGAACAAGAACATGGCCGGGACATTGCATATGCAATGGAAGAAGGTGCCTTGAACAGTTTTCTTTCTTGTTCACAGCAGAGTAGTCAGACCTGATAAAGCAAACAAAGAGTTTCTGTGTTACAGTTCCTCATGCTTTTATTAATCTGTAGTTTGAGTGCACACATACTGACTTTTTTTCTTGGTAGCATGCAATACATAAACAGAATACATCTGTAGCATACTGTTGGAGAGGTTGGGAGTGCCAGAATATGTGAGTGAAAGGGATGAGCTTCAAATTTGGGTCAACCATGAGTTTGCAGTTTGAGAAAAGGGTGAACTAATGTGATAATTTTGCCACAATAGCAACCATGGTTGGTGCTATTCTGCATTGCTGTATAATCAGCATACACCAATGCAGAATACCACCAGCCATGCAGGACTACAAGTCCCAGCAATACATTATACTAAAAGTCAGCACTGCAGAATATTACCAGCATTCCCCCAGCCCCCACAATTGCGACCGGTGCGACCCTTGTAGTTTCGCCAGTGCATTTCAACCAATCCCCAGAACAGTTTTCCCAATGTCTCAGCACCTAGGGAAGAGGGTTGCCTGTTCCAGCACCTGGTGCCAGTATCCCTCTATATAAATTTGGGAGGCATGCTTTGGAGACATTTGCTCTCACTTCCTGTTATGTTTACATGACAGGAAGCAAAGAGAAGTCTCGAGTGGGATGCAGAATGGCAAAAAACACCAATAAATATTTTTATCCCTCACCTACTTTATTCAAAAACATTTTTTTTTAAAGTTTTGAGATATGCATGAGGTGACAGGGTCTCTTTAAATCACATTACTTATTAATGACCCCTGACCCCATCTACACGAATATACACTTCAGACACACTTATTTATACATAAATAACTGCTACAGGTGTATGTGTCCTCAGATGATGACATTTAAGTTTTGAATTTCTTCAGTATACATACCACAACGCTGCAGAGTTGTCAGCACCCTGGGATCTCCTGTGTGTTGGCTTGTCACTCTAGGGGGCGTGGCTATCACCCATGTGACTTCATCCCGGCAGCATCCCCTTAGTGGGCGGGGCCAGCCGTCCATTGCTGCTGTATTGGAATCCTGTGCTCTGCCCTCCAGGGAGTCTCTGCAGGCTGACGCTGCATTGCTGCTGCCGATTTGCCACCCGACTCTTCCTCTGAGCTGCGGGCACCTGTAAACAGACACAGGCTGCCCGCAGCTCAGAGGAAGATCCGGTTTCAGGCAGATGCGGCTGCCGTGGATCGCACTTACCAAGGACCTCGCAGCCGCATCTGCGAGAAAATTTAAAGTGCCGGTGTCAGCAGAGTGTCTTGTGTACGGGTGCCCGCTGGCTGGACACCCGTACACAAGACGCCAAACCCGGACTGTCCGGTTAAAAACCGGACGGGTGGCAACCCTAGTCTGTGACTGCATGTAAAAATAGACTTTTTTTGGCAACACTTACAGGGTAATTCAGGGTAAATTGTCCTTGTTAACACTTACAGGGTAATTCACAAATGGGTGAAGAGTTTGGAGAAGGCAGGAAAAACAATTCACTTGAACAATCTAGGACAACATAGCTGAACTGGAGAATGTTTCCAGTTCAGCTATTTTGGCCTAGATTGTTCACTTCTCCAAACTCTTCACCCTTTTGTGAGTAACCTTGTTAAAAAATTTCTGATGTGGTAGAAATCTCTACACACTTATTGTGTGTCTGTGACTGTATGTTAAAATAGAAAGAAGTTTCATTAAGCAATGAGAATCGAGCACCATCATTAACACCTATCTTTCCCTGCTTTCTGTATGGTGGTTACTTTTGCTCCCTGGTCCCTGTGTGTGTTTTTAAAGTAGCCACCATTGCGAGCTTGCTCCCGCGATAGATTATAAATTCAATACAAATTAGTATGAGATTATAGTCTATCACAGGAGTGAGATTGGAGTGGTGGCTACTTTGCAACACACACAGGCACCATGGGCAACCAAAGTAACCACACTCCAGAAGGAAGGACAGTGTCAGCAGGAATTCAGAGATGATTTGAGGATCTACAGCCGAGTGATACACAAATTAGCAACATTTTTGTTAATATTTAAGCTACTTAAATGCATTTTTAAGATTAAATTCCTAAGTTTAGAGTCACTTTAACTACTCCATTTCTGTTCCAATATATACTGAAAAAAGACTCTTTGTTCTGGAAGTTTATCGATAGAGGGCTGGCATATCAGGAAACCCTCATGATTGCCCCCCAGGCACCTAACCACTGTTGCCATTGGGCACCCGGACACAAGACACTCAGTGCCGACATCGGCATTTTACATTTTCTGACAGATGCGTCTGTGGAGGTCTTTAGGAAGTGCAATCTCGGGCAGCCGCATCTGCCTAAACCCGGATCTTTCTCTGAGCTGCCGGCAGCCTGTGTCTGTTTACAGGTGCCCGCAGCTCAGAGGAAGGGCTGGGTTTTAGGCAGATTCGGCTGCCTAAGATCGTGCTTGCCGAGGACCCCCACAGACGCTTCTGTCATTGCCTTCTCCTCCTCCAGCTCCCTGACTTCGTGCTGCCCACCTGTGGACCCCTGGTGAGACACCATAGCCCATTTAGCCCACCACGAGAGCCTGCACAACCCACCAGGCCACGTGGAGACATCAGTGCGTCAACACAGAACAACACAGAGTATGTAGCTTCATATTATTTTGTATTGCTGTATAATGTATTGCTGGGATTTGTAGTCCTCTCTAGCTGGTCTCATCACTCCCTCCCCTGGCTGCCTCTCCTCTAAATTAAAAAAAAAAAAATTGCCGCGTGCGGCGCTAGAGTGTTCGGGTTTCACTTGAAGAAAAGGTGGCAACCCTATCACAGACACACTCACAATGTGTTGTGCATTGGTATTGCAGATTAAAGAGGTTTTCAAAGTGCTTGCAGGGACAGTTACATGCTGGTGGTCATCACTGAAAATGTCTGTATTTATATTAAATCACAGAGTGTATTTTGCACAATCCTAATGTCAGGACCAGCTGTGGACACACGCTGCCAGAACAAATAGTGACGAATTGTTTCACCTATAGCAGCCACCGTTCCCATAAGGCAAGCACAGGTACTTGGATGCACCCAGGACTTAAACTATATGTTCTGAACAGGTGAAGCCACAGGCTGGCCAGAGGTCTAAACTGAGGTACAGATCGAAGTAGAAAGACACTACTAGAGAGTAATCAGGGACTAGCTGGAGTCAAAGGCTGGTGACTGGAAAGGGTAATCCGGGCACAAGCTGAGGTCAGGTATGGCAGAAAGCAAAGTGTTATCCAGGGACAGGCCAAGGTCAGAACTGAAGACGAACGAGATTTGCAGACACAGAATTTGCAGGGACCGCACAAATCTTGTATAGCAAGAACTATCACAAACGCTGGGAAACAGGCTGATGATGCTTAAATAGGGCGCCACCAGCAACAAGGCCAATCCCCAAGCAGGAGGTGTGTGGTTTGTTTAATTAAGCCACAGCTGGCTAGCCTAGTGCTGCAGCCAGCGAGACACAGGATGATTAACTCTCGCCAGTCAGGGCTGCAGCCAGCAATACAGGCTGCCTGAACTACACAGGCTGCCTGACACCTATAGCAGATTTTGGAGATATCCCAGAGTTTTCTTTTCCAGGTATATATATCTGTGTGTGTCTCAGCAACAACTTCAGTTGCTGTTTGGCTGCTGTACCCTCTGATTTTTTTGGGGGTGCTTTTTTAATTTCACATTTGCATATTTGTTTTTCTTTCAGTTATGTTTCCAAGAAGGGGTTGAGGTTTAGTGTTTAAAGACTGCGTACAAACTCATTAGAATGTTTGGGGTGTTTTTTGTCAGTAAAAAAAAATTATAACGCAGAGACACTATTTGCAAGGAATTTGTATGTGTTCCATGTGCTTGCGTGGGTTTCCTCCGGGTGCTCCGGGTTTCCTCTGGGTACTCTGGGTTTCCTCTCACACTCCAAAGACATGCTGTAAGTTTAAGGTTAATTGGCTCCTGTCTACATTGGCCCTGTATGAATGCATGTGAGATGGGGACCTTAGATTGTAGATTGTAATCCTTGAGAGCAGGGACTGATGTAAATGTGCTGCTTAAATCGTTGGCGCTCTACAAATACCAATAATAAATAAATAAACAATTATGTTGATTTTCTTTATTAAAAGCTGGCTGGTGTGAGTCCTGTTAAAAAAGTGGATAAGGTATTGGGGGTTTATTTTATTCCTAAATTTTTATTTTTATTTTCAATAAAATACTAACATTAAAGTATATATTGTAAGAATCACATTGAAAGGTGAACAAGGTGAAAACATGAAATAAATGCGTATGAAAAAGGTATACACCAACTATGGTAACAAGTAGGACACCAAGCGTCTATCGAAACAAATGGGGAAGGTAGTATTTAATCCCGGGGTCCCATAATTTTTCGAATATGGATATCCTATCAAGAAGACGTGCAGACATTTTTTCGTAAAATAAAAAAATCAATGAACTTTAGATTTAGTGCCAGAAAACGTAAGCGTCAAAAAGGCCCCAGCGATGGTTCTTTTAGCTGAAACCAGAACATGAAGCATTAGATTAAATTGTAAATAAATAAGGCTAGGTGGTTTAATATTAAGAAGAGCTTCATGTGGTTTAGGAGGAACCCCACCAGAGTTTTTGGGATCCCTGGGACTTCTCTGGGAGACCCGGAACCATGGAGAATGCAATCAGCATGGAGAGCAGGAGCAGACTGGGGAACATCCATTCACCGATCTGCTCTGTGATCAGTGAGGCAGAAAACGCTTTACTCAAAGCGCTTCCTCCTCACTTCTGTCAGAAAGCCATCTGACGTTACACAGACGATCGTGCACAATGCTGTGCATGATTCCCTGTATTGGAAGGCAGGAGAGACATCATTAAGAGAACCTGTCACTTCCAAATGCTATCACATAGGGGCTTGTTAGAACTTGTGTGAACTTGTGTGATAGCTATAAAGTTAAGTGAAAAAAAAGTAAAAAAATTAAAACCAACTCTGCCATCTGCATTTGAATAAAAAAAGCGCGCGTAGGGCATGCATGTGTATGTAAATGACAATTGTGCCATACATGTAAGGTATCACCGCGAACATTGGAATGAGAGCAGTAATTCTAGGGTCATAATTTGCTGTAAACTGCTAAATGGTAAAGGCTTTTAAAGCATCGCCTATGGATAATTTTAAGTACCATGTTTTACGTCATTGCATGGGTGATGAAAAACTATTAAATTTAAGACTTGACATGTTTGGTGTCACCCCATTTTTTATATTTTACCAAAAAAAGTATTAGATTGTGTTTGTGAGCATTAACATTTATTTCTGATTTTTTTGCCTAAAAATACAGTATGTATTTGATAAACATTTGTGCACATATTGTGTGACATAAAAAAAATGCAGCTACCATGTTTTCTATTCTACAGGGCCTCTGCTTTCAAAAAAATAAAGGTTTAAAGTAAGTTTCTATCCCAAAATCCAGAGTGTAGTGTGTGTGTGGGCAACAAATTACAAAATTGATCCATTACTAAGATGGTTATGTACGCATGTACTCACTACAATATTTTAGGGGGCTGTTTATATTTTTTTTAAAATAAAAATACACTCAAATTATTATTGCACAGAAAAATAAAGCATAACTTTCAAAATACCTACTAAATCTAAAAACTAAAAGTTTTTAGATTTATTAAGTTATTAAAAAACAAATATTTGCTCATACATCCCAGTACGTATGTCATGCATACAGCAGAAATATGCTTATTTCTAATTTTTTTTACTATTTTTTTTATTTATTGTACAGTAGTGGGGACTTTTGTGAAATATCAGTGGTCTACACAGACTTTTCAGATCGAGAAAGAGATTGAGGCCACAAAGTCCTCACTCTTTTTCCTATCCTCAGCACTAACACTGAATACAATGGGGGGAATTCACCAAGGCCTTAGCTCCTCTTTTCTGGTATGGATCTTTAAAAGGTCCTGCATCAAATTCAAAAAAGCCCTGCCACTAGTTTTGGTAGCTTTACCAACACTTACGACCGATTCAGGTAGTTCCTAATTGCAGAACTTAGGAATTTGTTGCTATGACTGCAACACTGGGCCACCAGCATCCTAGCACACAATTATGCATTTCCTGTACTTTTTCAGCTACCATTTGGGAGCTACCCCAGCCAGTAGACATGTGCATTCGGATTCGGACGAACCCACAAATCAACAAAAATCTGATGATTTGGCGATTCGTCCAAATCCAAAATATATGCCCGAATTTAGTAAAACTATATCTGGGCATACAGATCAACCACGGCGCATTGTGCACATGCGCGCTGCCATTTTGGAGTAGATCTAGGTATACACCAACATGGCTGCGCTCGAACATGCGGGCACCACCATCTTAGGTGTATACCAAGATCTACGCCAGACTGAACTCTATGTTTGAAAATGCAGCTAGATAAATAAAATGCAGCTTCTTAGTCACAGATCTTACCTGAAGTGCAGCTCGAGTTCACTGTTCAAGTTGCTTAAATTTAGCTGTATATATAAATCATCGAATCACAGGTTTTTCTTCTATCGAGAGCAGTATACTGTAATTTTGTTTTGCATGATTTGCAAAAGCCTAAATGCTTATGCTTTGATCCAAGCTTTTCACTGAAAAGAAGCTACTGCTTTAAAGACACATAAACAAACCCCAGTTGGTGGAAAGGACCATCAGGTTGGAAGAACCATCATTTGTGTTTATCGTTACATAGTTCTGTCTTTGGCTGACAAAATCTTTTAGTACTATGTCACAGAAGTGTGGGGAAAATGAAACCCATATGTAGATATTTCCTTGAATTTACCAGGCAATTATAACATTTGATTGTAGATGAGCAGGAGTATTATACAACATTACATGAACATAAATGTGACTAAATGTAGTTAATATGTTGCGCACTGTTGTTATAATTATTGTTGAAATAATGTCAATAGAGAATGGATACTCCAACAGACAAAATCCAAATTACAATATTTTTTAAGTCATTTTAGAATATGTACTGCACAGTTATGAAATAACTATGATAGCTGACAGAATGCTAGACATACAGTATATACCCTTTCCACAGTTTTAAAAAGTGAATCTGATTTAACTTGACAGACAATCCCCACTGTGAAAAATGATTTATCATACAATTAGAGATTTTTTAATACAGCTTCTAGTGTCTAGTATGAAATCTGTATAACTTTGCTATAAAATATTAATGGCCGTGGACATTATTCATCATATATCTCTGGCGGTGTCTTGATTAGACATTTTACAGCTTAATTAATAACTCATACCGGTGAGCAAAGAGGTTCTTCTGATGGTGACAGGTGAAAAGTTGTTGATATTAATGGAAAGAGATAGATGCGTTAAGATATAGCCTAAAAAGAGACAGACATTATCACAGCACAGAGAGAATTTTACTCTGTCACTCAAAATAATTGAGCAGAAAAGAAGAAGTTTTGATGTTTCAGGAACTGGCACCATATTGAAATGTAGAAATTAGGGATGTTCAGATACCAGTTTGGATACCAGTGCCGATACTTGGCATTTTCATGAGAACTACCAGGGTTGCAGAGGTTGCAGCTGGGACTTGGCTCTGGTGCTCTACCACGGTCCTGAAATCATTAGTCTGTATTGTTTTAGAAAAACTGTCACATGACAATAAACAAAAATGTATCAGTACTCGTACTTGTAAATACTCGGCAAGTACCAGTACTCGTACTCGCAAAACTGGTATCTGTCGATCACTTTATTTATATTTATAAAAACAAAATCGTACTTTAAAACAGAGATGTACAAATCCCAGTTGCTCCGTGTGCTCCTTAAAAATGACAGCTGCCTCCTAATTTTTGAATTTTTCTCTAGTGTAGTCTTGGAGCTCAAAAGTATTGGTACATGTACTCGTACTTGTACCGAGTACTGTACTTGGTATCTGTGCAACCCTAGTAGAAATGGTAACAATCACAAAAAGCCTACTCTACTTTTTAGCCTTTACTGTGTGTTGTGCTGGGCTCACTGCATTGTTAACAATATATTGCACTACAGTGCATCAACACATGTGACATGCACTACTGTGTGTTGCCTGAAATCATGCTTTTTTAACCATTACAATTCCTTGTGTAAAGAACAGACTCTTGCACCCAGGCATATGGTTTAAATTGGATTTTGCTGGAACTAAAATGTAACATTTGTGCTGATATTTTCATGCATACAGCGCAAGTGTAACTTATTGGTTGTTAGGACACTCACAGCTATTGCCACCTTGCATCCTTTGACTATTATTATTATTATTATACAGGATTTATATAGCGCCAACAGTTTGCACAGCGCTTTACAATATAAGGAAGACATTACAATCACAATAAAAATCAAGACAAGATGGTAAGAAGGGCCCTGCCCGTGAGGGCTTACAATCTAAAAGGGAGGGGGAAGTGATACCTGAGGAGGGAGCTGTGTGGGGATGAATTGTTTGAGAACGTAATGGTTGAGCGGTTAGCCTGAGGTGGGATAGGCTTCCCTGAAGAGATGAGTCTTTAGGGAATGCCTAAAGGCAGTCAAGGTGGGCGACAGACGGACAGGTTGGGGTAAAGAATTCCAGAGGATGGGAGAGACTCTAGAGATGTCCTGGAGGCGAGCATGGGAGGAGTTGACAAGGGAGCTGGAAAGCAGGAGGTCTTGGGATGAGCGGAGCCGACGGTTAGGGTGATACTTTGAGACCAGGTTTGAGATATAGCCGGGGGCGGAGTTGTGGATGGCTTTGTAACTGATTGTTACTATTTTGAATTTTATCCTTTGGGCGAGTATTGCTGGCTGGCATCCTTTGGTTGCTAGAACACAGGTAACTATTGCTGCCTGGCATTCTTTGGTTGCTAGGAAACAGGCAGTTTCTGCCACTTAGCATCCTTTGGTTGCTAGGAAACAGGCAGTTTCTGCCACTTAGCATCCTTTGGTTGCTAAAATTAATGTTTAAATTAAATGTAAAAATAATTAACATGCGTCGGGTGAGCCTATGTACGAAAATGATGATGGTGCTACCCATGTTGGGTATCGACTCACATGCCAGAGTAAGAGCCATAATTCTAGGGCCAATACTTATGCGTATCTCAAAACTGATGACCTGTAGGCACTTTTAAATCATTGTCTATAGATTACTGAGGTAATTACTGGGGTACTGAATTTGTCGCAGTATTACAGACGCACACAATTTTTAACCTGGGCATGTTGGGTATCCATTTACTTTTTGTAACCTAATTTTTTATATTTTATAAATAATATGGGTATATTATTGTGTTTTTAAGTTAAGTGCATTTTTCACAAAATTTTGGGGTTTGATAATAAGTTGCGTTAATACCGTGCAACATAAAAATTTACAACTACCACCATTTTATTTTACAGGGTCTAGGATTTCAGAAAATATATAATGTTCAGGGATTTTAAGTAATTTGCAGGCCTAAAATGTGGATTATAACATGGGAGCAAAAGATGAAAAAAAGGCCTCGGCCATTACGGAGTTAAAGTGATACCAAACTCAGGAATTGAATCTTAAAAATGCATTCAGGTACCTTAACTATTAACAAAAATGTAGCTTATTTGTGTATCACTCCCGTGATGGACCACAATCTCATGTTTAGTTTACTCATTTATATTAAAGTTATAGTCCATCACAGGAGTGAGCTTGGCGTGGTGGCTACTTTACAACACACACAGGGACCATGGGGAACGACAATAGCCACCGTCTAGAAGGAAGGACAGTGTCAGCACCAATTCAGATTTGATTTGAGGATCTACAACTGAGTAATGCACAAATAAGATACATTTTTGTTAATAGTTAACTTACTTGCATGCATTTTTAGGATTTAATGCCTGAGTATAGTGTCACTTTTAACTGAATTACATTCAGTCACTCTTGATGCCTTTTATATGCTGTACTATATGAGGGGTTTTTTATATATATAACAGCATTTTTCTTCCTGTCCTTCCTGTACTCTGATATTCACACAACTGTACCAGACATTACAGCCCGTGGTCTATGTATAAAGGTCAGTTATAAAACAGACCAAGTTTGTTCAGTATTCTACACATCAGTCAAATCAGTCAATCTTTTCCAGAGTTGTTAATTTATTTCTTGACAGAACCACTTGTTTGCCTTGCAGTATTCTCTCTCAGGAAATAAAAGACCTTTCCTATTCTATAAATGGAATACCAAATATAAATGTGTCAAAAATAACTTCAATCAGTTATTTAAAAATTGTTTAGGAAGGTATAAACAGCCACATAAAACGCACTCTTAATCTAATATGTTGAGTACAAAGTGTGTCATATAATGCTTCTACTTATAGTAAACATACACTCACTGAGGTTGATTTATTTAAGGAGTAGAGTTTGCAAAGTGAATGATGGTTAACAAGGTGAACCTGCGTTTACATTAACCACTTGAAGTCCGCGGTGTTAAACCCCCTTCCTGGCCAGGCCATTTTTCAGTATTCAGCGCTGCAGTACTTTGACTGACATTTATTCTGTCATGCAACGCTGTACTGCAATTAATTCTATACAATTTTTGGGGGACAGATAGAGCTTTCGTTTGGTGGTATTTAATGACCACTGGGGGTTTTATTTTCTAGTGTATTAAGGAAAACTTACTGAAAATGTTAAAAAAACAGTTTCCCCTATATTAAAACATTTATTATTACCCAATTTTTTGGTAAAATATAAAAGGTGGGGTCACGTTGGATAAAAAGACACCAAACATGTCAAGCCTTAAAATTGCACGCGAAAAATGTAAAAAGACTACAATACCCAAAATTGCCTGTAGGCGACACCTTAAAAGCTTTTACCGCTCATCAGTTTAGTGTTATCAGTGATTGATGACCCTAAATGTATTGCTCTCACTCCGACGTTCGCGGGCATATGTAGCATGTGTAGCGCAATTGTCGTTTTTCGTGTGCTGGTGCATTTGACACGTATTTACGTCTATATGTGCGTAAACATGGGGGTAGGGAACTTTTGTTTTTTTAAACTTTTTTTAGGGGACCTATTTTATTAATATTTAAAAAAAATGTTTTTACACTTGATGTTATTGCTATCACATAGGGGGATAACAATCCCCCTATGTGATAGCACAGGCACACTGACAGGTCCTTTTTATGGAGACATTAGACCCCTGTCACCTGGGGACCCCCAAAGAAGCTGATGAAGCAGATATCTGCTTCATCAGCTCCCTCTCTCTGGTTATAGCAGCCAGATGACTTGACTGACAGGTGAATGCGGAAGGGATGTGTTACACATCCCTTCCGCATTCACAGTACGGAGGGAGATCAGCAAGGAGGAAGATGCTGAACTCCCTCCCATCTAACCTCCTGACACCCTCCCGAGCCGGTCCCGGGCCGCAGATGGGGTAGCGGATCCCGGGATTGAAGGTGAGGGTGCAGGAGGGGGGGCGGTGGCGGCGGCACTACTTTAGGAGGGGGGGCGCAGCCACAACATACAAGCGATCGGTGGCTATAGAGCCGCCGATCGTATGTATGTGAAACAGCCGGTAACGGCTCTGGAGAACGGACAGGTTTTTTCTGCCCTTGCGCACACGCAAGGGGGTGTGCGCGAGCAGAGAAAAAAAGCCGTCTAATTATGACAAACCGCCGATGGGACTTAAAACCGCCGATGGGACTTAACCGAGCGGTTAAATACTCAATCATATGTAAGGGAGCCAATCGAAAGTTCCCTGCAATGACCGATTAGAAAGACTATTATGGGTAGTTGCAGGCACTATAAGATGACTGCCCTTTAGCACTGTTGTTACCTAAGATGTCCTTTAGGCTAGGTCAGATTCATTTTAAAATAAATGTTGAACTGATACTGCAGATTTTATTTGATTGAATTGCATTGTTTATTTATAAAGCAGTGAATATGACATGCACCAAATATTCAGTACAGATTAAAGTGACACTAAACTTAGGAGTTACATTTTAAAAATGCATTCAAGTACCTTCACTAGTAACAAAAATGGAACTGATGTGTGCATCACATCCTCAAATCATCTTTAAATTTGTGCTGGGGGAAGGCACCACTCAGGAGTTTATTTATTAAAAATGCATTCAAGTACCCTAACTGTTCAAAAAAAATATCTTATTAGTGTATCACTCCGCTGTAGATTCTCAAATCATCTCTGAATGTCTGTTGACACTGTCCTTCCTTCTGGAGGGTGGCTACGTTTCCCCAACATCCCTGTGTGTGTAGTAGCCACCACTCCAAGCTCACTCAGTGATAGACTACTGTATAACATCAATAAAAATTAGTAAACTAAACATGAGATTGTAATCCACCACAGGAGCGAGCATGGAGCGGTGGCTACTTTACAACACACACAGGGATGTTGGGGAAACGTAGCCACCCTCCAGAAGGAAGGACAGTGTCAACAGACATTCAGAGATGATTTGAGAATCTACAGCGGAGTGATACACTAATAAGATATTTTTTTTGAACAGTTAGGGTACTTGAATGCATTTTTAATAAATAAACTCCTAAGTTTAGTGTCACTTAAATCTTCCTGGTGCTTGTGTTTTAAAATAGTTTTTTATTCATCTGCAGTGAATGTTTGGTGAATGGCACATTCATTGTTTTACATAGGGTATATGCTGCTAAGTGATTTTTAGTTTACTGATTTTTTTTAACAAATCTATTGTATAATAGGATGTGACATTGAGTGTTAATTACAAGTAGAAATAATGGTTTGTTACTGGTATTTAACACATTTATCCATTGGGTTCATAGGGTAATAGAATAAAAACATATATTGTACATTAGATTTGTGTATTAATTAGGGAGCGCACACTTCCCAGCATGAGCAGATTACGACTCACCAGCTATTAGCAATAAATGTACGGTGTCATCCGTGCGGGTACAGATTACATGTTTATTTCATTTTGTGATCCAGGTACACTTACTAGACATCCCAGCCAGAATGATGACATCATTTTTTCTCTGCTACAGTTAAACAATAAAACTAGATCATCAATACACCCAAGCCTTTTATTATATAAGCAGCAAACAGATGAGGTAGTCACTCTTCTCTGTTCCTATAAGCATGTAGGCAGTGTTCATGGAAAGCAGTATTCAAAACAGGAGTGTCCTAATTGACTTGGAGTACTTTCTCTAACTCTCCAAGTCTGCGTACTGCTGCTAGTACAGTTGTCTGTTATTAGGAGAGATTTAAGTGCTTATGCTAGTTATACAAAAATATATACTTTTAACATATACATAACTGGATAAGATTATGTTCTTTTTATGTTTGCCTGATGTCAATCTTTGAGAAAGATACAGAGGTTAAAGATAAGAGAAGAACAGTTCATAAAAACTGAACATGTATTTACATAAATGAGCTTAATAGCTAGAGAGAGACACAATGTCACAATCTTCGGCAAATGCTTTAAGCAAGGTCTACATCTATTGTGACCTCATGTCATATGAACTACCATGAATTCATGAGGCACAGCACTCTAAAGGGGTCAATGTTTGGGTCAGTATTACCACAGTGTCCTATAACAGCTCACATGATATAAAGTTGCAGAGGATACAAAGCGATGTGAAGTTAAGAAAAAACTTTTAAAATACACTATATTGCCAAAAGTATTGGAACGCATGCCTTTACACGCCCATGATATTTAATGGCATCCCAGTCTTAGTCCGTAGGGTTCAATATTGAGTTGGCCCACCCTTTGCAGCTATAACAGCTTCAACTCTTCTGGGAAGGCTGTCCACAATGTTTAGGAGTGTGTCTATGGCAATGTTTGACCATTCTTCCAGAAGCGCATTTGTGAGGTTAGGTACTGATTTTGGATGAGAAGGCCTGGCTTGCAGTCTCTGCTCTAATTCATCCCAGAGGTGTTCTATCGGGTTGAGGTCAGGACTCTGTGCAGGCCAGTCAAGTTCCTCCACCCCAAACTCACTCATCCATGTCTTTATGGACTTTGCTTTCGGCACTGGTGCGTAGTCATGTTGGAACAGGAAGGGGCCATCCTCAAACTGTTGCCACAAAGTTGGGAGCATGAAATTGTCCAAAATGTCTTGGTATGCTGATGCCTTAAGAGTTCCCTTCACTGGAACTAAGGGGCCAAGCCCAACCCCTGAAAGACAACCCCACACCATAATCCCCCCTCCACCAAACTTTACACTTGGCACAATGCAGTCAGGCAAGTACCGTTCTCCTGGCAACCACCCAACCCAGACACGTCCATCGGATGGCCAGACAGAGAAGCATGATTTGTCACTCCAGAGAACACGTCTCCCCTTCTCTAGAGTCCAGTGGCAGCGTGCTTTACACCAGTGCATTCGACGTTTTGCATTGCACTTGGTGATGCAGTTGACAATGGAATATTTAGTAGCAAGGAAATTTAACGGATGGACTTATTGCACAGGTGGCAACTTATCACAGTACCACGCTTGAATTCACTGAGCTCCTGAGAGCGACTCATTCTTTCACAAATGTTTGTAGAACAGTCTGCATGCCTAGGTGCTTGATTTTATACACCTGTGGCCACGGAGGTGATTGGAACACATGCATCCTGATGATTTAGGAGGTGTGACCCAATACTTTTGGCAATATAGTGTACGTTGAAAGAAAGGGAGCTGCATCATTTTCAGCATAATATGTCCCGGATTGTAACCTTGCTCACCCATTGCAGGTTGCAGTTTTGCATAAATAATAACTTGACATTCAAAATAATTCAGGTAGAAAAATAATTTTAATTTTAATGTTTTATTCGTTGGAGGTATAGCAGTTTATACACTTATTATTTCAGGTAATTGAAATAATATGTATATTTAAAAAGTATGTGTGTAACCCTTGAAAGGAAAATGATTAAAATAATACCTCCCCCAGTACAATTTCAAGTGAGCTCATTTTTTTTTTTTTATTGCTGTCCTGTTATTTCAGCCTGGAGATCCTGGTAGATGAAACAGCTTCGGTCTTTTCTGGAAGAGTGCTATCACAGCTAGATTGCTTCCTTGCTACAAAATGTTTCAGAAAAGTTTAATTTTAAAAAGATGCTTGGCAGCATTGCTGGATGTGTGGATGCAGGCTGAACCCGCACTGCACTGACGTGATTCTTTCATCCTAGCATTTACAGGTACTATAAACTGATGTTTTTTTTTATTTCATATAGCAGTTGCCAACATATACCCTTTTCTAACATAATAAAACTCAACTCCAGAATTCATTTTAGTAGCCAAAACCTGTTTCCTAAACCATGCCTGCACCCCCTCTTTTTTATCAAAATAGGTTGCTAAAATATCTGTAAATTGTGGAAAAGGAACAGTCATGTGATCAGCACTTCCTTCTCCTCCCCTTCTCTAACATCTCTATGCGGATGTGCTTGAACAGCACCTTTACATCCTCCTATTTTAGTGTGCAAGTACATCCCCATGTGAAGAGAGAGATCTGCAGCTTAACGGAGACTGTCAATCATTTATTGTGTAGATATTACTGTGTAGATATTATTTTGCTCATTACTGCTTGCTTTAATGGCCACAAAGATCCCAGGCAGCATGATGAAAAAGCACCTGTAATCCATACAACCACAGGAGGTACGTATTTGCCTCTCTAGGCCCATAGAAAGAGGTTGGGTGATTCTTCATCCAATCAGGAAGTAGGATTGCAGAAGTGGAATAATTAGCAAACATGGACCTCTAAAACAGGGTGTACAAGGTTGCAGTGATTTCTGCTACTATTCGGCGATAATCTTTGCATTTTTTTTGTTATTTATCATCCATAATAATCTATGTCTCACCAGTCTTCCACGAAACATGACCATCCCTGCCCATATGAATTTGCCAGCACATGTGCATGTGTGCAGACTTGCTAGCAGCATGATCTTGGCTTTAACAAATCAGGCCTGGGATTCCTACAGTCAAATATCCAAGTCCTTTTTCTTAAAACTACAACATGAAATGTCAGCTGTATAACAGATCACATTTAAAAAAAATAAAAGTATATAGCCATTTTCATAGCTAGAGGTAAC
The DNA here is from genome assembly GCF_000935625.1 of Nanorana parkeri. Classification (NCBI taxonomy): domain Eukaryota; kingdom Metazoa; phylum Chordata; class Amphibia; order Anura; family Dicroglossidae; genus Nanorana; species Nanorana parkeri. The sequence continues at coordinate 257,895 of NW_017308094.1, read as the reverse complement.
CAAGTATCGCTAATGTGAGTCAGCTCTTTTTACATACGGTATCTTATTAATGTGAATACATTTGCTCTTTGTATTCCCTAAACAAACCGGTTTTAAATGAAAAATAAATACTACACAGATTATGTGATTTATTATTTTCTAAAACTCTCTTCTTCCTCTGAATCATTGTGTAATTTGTGAGCACTATAGGACAAAGGCAGACAGGAAAGGCAGTTAAAACCCAGGAGGAACACACCCTCAATGTGAAGTTGCACAGCTGCCACACTCTGTTGTGTGAAGATTAGAAAATAGGTTCTGAAGATTTTTTTTTAGATCTTAACTAGTTTAAAAGGTTTTATTTAATAATAGCAAAGTGTATTTAAAAGATATTTTCACTTTTAATGAAGTTGTTCTCTAAATGTTCCCTCCACTCCTTTAACCCCTTCATGACTGAGCTTGTTTTTAGTTTCTGTTCGTAAATGACTGACACACTTTTGACATTTTTGCTGTGTGATTCTTCCACGTCAGTAATATACTTTCTTACAAAGTGCACCCACACATATTATATATTGTTTTTTAGAGGACAGATAGGGCTACATATTTATATCACATATGTGCGTCTAACGCCTCACTTAGGACAAATAAAATATAAAAAAAGAGGAAAAAACCGTTTAAAAAAAACACTTTTTTCCCAGTTTTGATTTGTAGTATTTTTTTTACAAAACCAGCACAGCTAAAAAAATGCAATAAATACATTCATTTATTTGTCCCTTATTTTATTTTATTTTTTACACATTTTTTTATTTTTTTTACACTTTTCACAATTTTTTTTTTTTTTTACACTTTTCACTTTTTTTTTAACTTAAAAATGTTATTTTATTTATTTAATTATATCAAGCAGATTTTGTGAATTAATCTCACTGTTACTGCATGATAAATTAATAAATTTTTGGTTATTATCAGGCTGCTTCAAACTTCAGAACAGCCGATAATAAGTTAGTGACACTGATCCTGCAGCAGTTCAGGATTCAGCTGTTACTAAATGTTTTCTGATTGTTGCAACAACGATCAGCAAACAAACATTCTTCTTCCAGGAATAGATACATTGTAGGAATAGACACATTTTGTATCTATTCATGAAAGAAAAAAAAAAGCCAGTATAGCTTGAGAGAGATATCTCTCGATCTATACGAGCTGTCAGAATGCCGGCAAAAGCCGGCATCTGTGTCCGCTTTGCTTTGACTCTCAGACACCCGATATTAAGGTATCGGGTGTCTGAAAAAGGTTAACCCTTTCATTAATGAATGCCTCTGTAGTAAGGGCATACATTAATGAATGTTAAAAGCTGATTCTCAGCGATTAACAGCCCTCTAAAGCAGCAAATAACTCGTCACGTACAGTGTACGTGACAAGTTATTTGGTCCCTTTGTGGCTGGACGTACAGTGTACGTCTCCCGTCGCGAAGGGGTTAAGTGGCAAACACATGCCACTTACATAGTGAGTTCTTCACTGTGCTGTCCTGCCTCGTGTCCAACAGCCAGGCAAAAAGTCCTATCCACATCCAGTTCCTGTTGTACATGTGCACTGCTAAGTACTTGTATTCCCATGGCCAGGAATGTCCTCCTCTGGACGACTGGGGGCCACCATGAGTACAGACCAGCCAGAATGTTTTTCTGAGAGGATTGTGCAGCACCAGGAAGAACTTTGGAGCAGGGCTGAAGACAAGTATTTAGGTAGGTGGCTGCCACTTACAACTAAAAGTGGAGTTGTCCTTTAAACAAGAATCGATTAAAAATTTCAGGTTTATTCTCTTAGCCATAGATGTGCTATCACTGGAAGACCAAAACATTTTTGTTGTCTCTTTTTCAAATTCTGTTCATCAAACTAGTACCCTGTTATACTTGAACAAAGTTTGTGCTGTACTTTAGGACAGGTGAAATCAGGCTACAAAAGATGAAGATGGCTTGTATGGACTGGGTTAAAAGAAACAGAAAACCATTTTGTTGTCCTTATCTTTTATCTTGAGACGAGATTCCTAGCTTGTTTCAGTGGTGGCCAACTTCGTGCATATAGAGGGCCTTAAGTGCGGCCCCAGACATGTCAAGAAGACTGCACAATAGTTTTCATAACTTTTTGTTGCATTAACAGAGAACTAAAGTCAAACCTTTTTTTTTGCCTTTAGTCCTCTTTTGGGTCGAAGGAGTACATTTACCAATGTACTCCTAAGACCCAAAGTCAGCATCTAGCGGGCTACTGCCCGCTATTTGCTGACAGAGCAAAGCCATGCAGCAGCCAGGAAAGAGTCCGATAATATTGTCAGATTGACAGTTGGCTCTGCCTCTATAGAGCTAGAGCCAGAGTCAGCTGTGCCTGCCCCCTCCCCTGTCTGTCTCTCCAATGAGCGCTGAAGGAACAGAGAGGGGAGGGGGGAATTCCTGCAGTCAGTCAGCGGTTTGATATATAGAGACGGCATGCGACAACTATTGTCACACGCCAAGTATTGGGAATACATATTACTCTCCCAATACTTCTCCTTTAACACACTGTAAAGTATGTCTCCTATGGAGTGCTCATTAGCAGGAGCAGAAGTCCAGGAGCTGATCAATGCAGCTGCAAGTCTTAGTGCTGGACCATGGGTGTCACAGCACTAAAGCCCAACAGAGCCATTGACACTCAATGTGCATACCACTGTGCTTCAGACCAGAATAGAAGTTTGGAGCACAGTGGGCCTATGGTTGGGTACTGAGGTACTAAACGATTACAAAATTATCTGTTTTTTAAGTGAATGTTCACTTATCTGAGTGAATAATTTAAAGTTGTGTATACTTCAATCATCCAAGCATGTGCAAGTCAAATTTTTTCAATCCTTTTGCACAACATTGCAAATTCAAAGTAAACATGTCGCCTTGTTTGTATTCCATTCTCAATTTTGTTTTAATAAACCTCACTGTATATTTTTTCACCATATGAAAAATCTTCTGAAATAACCTCTATAAATTACTGTTCAACCCTCTGGGGTAATATATTTCAAGACTATACCATAATGAAAGAGGGTGTATTGAGGTTACACCCATGAATGTTTGTTTCTGGTGCAAATAGATTTGAGGTGGCCTAATGTACATTCAGTAAATGTAATGTTCTTAGGCGGTGTAAAAATGGATTTAAAGAAGAAGTCTGGGCAAATGAAATCAACCCTTGCAGTGGGGCTACCCCTGCACTGCAAGGGTTAAGTGCATGTTTTGTGTAGGGAGCTAAATAACAGAGTTATACTCTCCCGAACCGCGATCCTGGCTGGCTGCTAGATAGGCGACTTCTGCCTCACTCCACCTCCCCTCCAGTGCTCTAAGGTCACTTAGATATACTCACCCGAATCACAATCCTGGCTGATGGGTCCTTTCATCCTATGTCCCCACGTCTAATACACTGAATGTGATTCATAGGACCTTAGAGCACTGGAGTGGAGGTGGAGTGAGGCAGAAGAAGTCGCCTATCTAGCAGCCAGCCAGGATCGCGGTTTGGGAGAGTATAACTCTGTTATTTAGCTCCCTATGACAAAACAGGCATTAACCCTTGCAGTGCGGGGGTAGCCCCACTGCAAAGGTTAAAATTGTATTTGCTTTTCTATAAGGGATCTATGGAAAATGTATCTGTGGTTCTCCTGAATCACTAATAGACTCCAAGTGCTGCTTGATGGGGAAAAAAAAATATGTTTTAAAGCACATTTTGCACTTATATGCTTGCCTGTATAGTCACCCTCTTTTTCTTAATATTGCTTAAACTGCTACAGCAAACCAATATTTACAAAGGTCACATTTCACATTTGTCTTTATGATGGAAACTTACTGTGAATTTATGTCACTCTGATTACTGGCTATCTATGCCCACACATTGCAAATAAATTCCACTGGATTATAGAATATGCAAATAAGGCATTGCTGCCTACTGCAGTATTTTTTCTTGCCAAATCCTTTCCAAATCCACTTGGTATATTTCCAAAACATCAGATCACATTTATTAGAACACTCAGCTTCCATCACTGAAGCAGTAGGTCACATTATGTTGTCTATGTGATAATTATCTGCAATTCATTGTTTTGTAAATGATCAAATTGTGTTCTACCAATGTATTGTAAACTGCAGTGCATATCTGTATCCTAAATAAGTATTGCAGTAAATGGAAATATCCTTAGAAAGAATAGCATTTCCAGACCTTTGCTCACTTGATTCCTACTCTCCCAGGAGCAATGTTCATCAGGCCTGACAAGTATAAATTGTTACATACTACATATTTTGGTACTAAGCATCCAGAAGGAGAAGATACATCATTGGTGCTTCTTTTTTTTGCAACGCAAACTGTATAAAAAAAAAACAAAAAACAGTGGAGTCCTGCTGTAAATGACTTTAGCTTACTTTTGTCAAAACAACCTGAATCATGGGACGAATGAGAAATTTTAGACTTAAGGGCAAATACAAATGCCTGTTCATTACACTCATGTGTATGAGGCCTAAATAATTCTGTGCGACATGGTGAAACTGTGGAAACATTATTGTGTTAGCATGTAATAATTGGCTGAAAAGTTGAGTTAAAGAGTAACTCCACTTTTGTTGAGAAAAAAATCAATCCCCTCAGGGTGAGCAACGTATGTGACGGCAACGCCTGTACTCCAACTGGATATGCAGTCAAAGCTAGCTCCCTGTGCGCAGGAGCTGATTGGCACAGTTGATTATAGCAGAAACATTACCCTACACATCAGACAGAACCAATATTAGGGTTAAACAGGAACACTTTTATTGAGCAAGCATCACACATTTTAAAGCCCACAGAGCCCACCTACCTAATGTAAGATTACATTATTTAAAAAAAAAAAAAAGACATTTTTTAAAATCAGCTCAAACTAACTGATCCAGATCCAGAGGAAGGCAAAAAAAAAAACCCTATAAAGCATGGTTCAATTTGCTCCAACAGGGGGAAAAAAATCCTTCCTGATCCCATAAGGCAATTGGATATTCCCTGGATCAAAAATCTCTGGTGCTTAATATACCTATAAGAACTCAATATCCAGTAATAGTCTGTGCATTTAGGAATCCATCCAGACTTTTTAAAAACAATTAACTGAGCTAGCTAGAACTAGCTACTGGGGGAGTCTATCCCACATTTTCAAAGCTCTAACTGTGAATAATCTTTTCTGTATGCAAAGGTTAAACCTCTTTTCCTCCAGACGCAGTGACCTTAAAGTGAATCATTTGGCACTAAGCTCACTATATGGACCATATATGTATTTATACATGGCGATCCTGTCCCCCCTTAATCACCTTTTCTCCTGAGAAGATGAGTTTAGATGTTAGGTGCATGATAACATACAGTACTGGCTCCACCAGCAATTTAAAACCTTAATCCAGGTCAGGGCCCATAGATGGTGGGAAGGAGGCTGGTCTTCAGTCCCCTCCAGGTGCCCAGACACTGAGACTTCTGTGACAATGGACATTGCAAGGATTTTAACAATCTATGTAGAGTCTTACCTTTTTCTGTTCTGAAGAAAATCTGTTTGTTCCAACATGTTCTTTCCAAGCTGATTCCTGAATTGAAGGGTCTGAGTTCACTATAATCAGCTGGTGGACTTCTGTGTTCTAATCAGGAAAGCTGCATCCATTTAGAATTCACCTTTAGGGAACAACTCACCATTGCCACTAAAAATGAAATTCTTATTGCAAGGGGTTGCCTGAAATTATACTTGTATCTAAGTGCAGAAGTTTGTCAAAATCAGTCAGCCAATCAAGGAAAGCAGGAAATTACATTTCTGCAGAATTTCTGTACACCAACTCCAGGTCGCCATATTGCATTTAATTGTTTTGACAGTTTTAAGGCAATTCAATTCCAAAATGGCTTGTGTAACAATTATGTATGCTATATTCTTTTTTTTTTTTTTTACAATTTTCCCTTTAACTAAATTCTTACCTGAATAAACATTCATGTGAAAACCCAGGTGTTGGTGGTTGGGATGGATTTGTAAGAAGTAGTTTTTTTGGCTTTTTCAGGCACTGATTCATGTGTCATGTATTTACAATTATTCTTTTTTTAGACTTGCTGCTTAGGCTCACTGCACCACTGAGACTGACTCCCATTGTTGTCTTGCAGGTCAAGCCTAAATGAGTGATAGTGTCAAAATGCCTTCATGGGTAGCTGTCAGTCTTGAGGATTGGGAATTCCTAGGCATACTGCACTCGCATACAAACTGCCTTAGATAATTCCCACATGTGATACTGAGTCTCCATTATTAAAATAATTGAAATCTAATTAATTAAAAATCTGGGAAGCAAAGGCCAAAATATGCTATGTCCTCCATCCAGGGAACAAGGTGGGCTCTATATGACTTGCTGCAGCTTTCATTGCACTCTGACATGTTCATAGTGTGCAGTGAAATCAGATTAAGCCATTTCAATACAGAAGGGGAGTCTGTATAATGGTGTAAAACTGAAGGTAAGGCTGGCATTCAGCTTAAAATGTGCACTGCACATGTTCAGGCCCTTGAGATATCTGTCTCTGCAAAGGATATTTTTTACTGAAACATACTTCTTGCCCCAGTGGTAATCTGTTCTTTCTTATTAACTGAGGTGCCCAAAACAAGTTTTGGTTGCAGTGCATCTTAACAATCACAACCACCTAGACCTGTATTGTTACCTGGAGAACAGATTAAAGGTGCCGATTTTCGTATGGGATCGACTTTTCGGCCGATAATCGCATGTGTGCATTGCAGTGTCCGACCAACAGTACTGTACAATTGTACGACTTTTGACGGTCAAGCATGTTTGCAAACTTTGCTAGATCGTACATTTTCTTAAGGTTGCTGGCGTTTCCGTCCGTCAAAAGTCGTACGACCTACACTGCGCTTGCGTTAACGAAAATACAACAAATCAATTACCGCAATTCGTCCAGATGCTTTTCCTTAATTACGGCTAAATGAATCTTGCAATCATCGGGGCATGATGGGGCTGCCGTACGAAATCGGAAATGATCATCGGACGAAAATTTTCGTCCGAAAATCATAAGGTGTATGAGCACCTTAAGTTTTCACACAATGATCCAGTTAGTGCTTTTTAGGGATGCGCTCAGGTTCAGACCAAACCCTGCTTTGAACCTGAATTTCTCGGAATCTGGAAGCTACAGAAGGCCAGCCGGCCAATCAGCTGTGGGCTGGGGAATTCCCCTGATGTATGGCATACGCCTGCACTTATAATTTTCAGTGCAAACATTTGAACAGAGAAAAATATTATAGCTATTGTACTTAGTTAGGTTTAGAGTAAAATATGGTTTTGGATGGCTGGAATACACATTACCCATAGTAATGACGCTCTCATGTGCAGTAAAAAGGAGCCAAAGGAGATGTTTTCAATAGAAAGGCTGCGTTATCTTAGGCAGGGCACTTAACTGGTGTGGCAACAATGAGATTACCTTTTGGTGTCGACTTTCTGGAAAGGGGCCATTTTGGGGTTTGTTTACTCTCCTGGCATTTTTATTTGATATGTTTTGAAAAGAAAGTAAGAGGAAATTGTTTTCAAACTTGTTTTATATATTAAAATGGTTATGTTATTAAATTCCACTAAGAGAAAACGTTATCTGTCTCAAAAAAAATTTGGGGTAAAGTGTTGCATGTCTGAGTAATTAACAGTCACATTTTCACAGAAAAGTCTGGGTAATAAATATAGTATGCTTGACATGATATCTTTGCATTCCAAGGCACATGGTGTCACCCTTTCCTGTTTCATTTCTGATGTATTATTTATCACAGGCATTTATATAGCACTGACAGTTTATGCTGCACTTCACATACTGCACCTTCATATCATTTCCTGCCCTCAGGGTACTTACAGTCTAAGGTCTTTATCACAGATACATACATACACGCACACATATACTGGGGCCAATTAGGACAGGAGCCAAAGGACGCAAGCACAAGGAGAACATGCAAAGATCATGAAGATAGCACCTGGCTAGGATTTAAACCAAGGACCCCAGTGCTGCAAGGCAGACGTGCTAACCAATAAGCCACTGTGCTTCTGAGCTTGCAAAGAACAAAGATCTCTCTTTCCCCTGCTTTCCCCTCTCATCTCCATAACCCTTCCACACAAAGGTGTACGTTTAATAAACTGTGAAAGAGTGTGATAAGCAGTGAGAAGGCTTTTCTCACCTTAGCAAAGTGAAAAGTCTAGAAAATGCTGTTTTATAACTCTATCTCGGGACAGCAGGCTTTTTTCATGGACGCCAAACATTCTAATTTCCAGCATGTGTCAGAGTGCCCACTTACATTGCTAGGCTCCATCAGAGTGCCCCTTTAGAATGTTTAACCCCATCACTGCCTCACATTGTGGCTGCCTCTGGTAGTTTAATTCATGGTTTTGTACTGGTACATGCTGAACAAATCAGAACATGTAAATCCTGCTTTTTAGCAATTTTCATAATTGTAATGGTGAAATAACTGTTGCACTTTGCTATAGCGGTGCTTTGTAATATTGTTAATGGGTGGTTTGGCAGATTAAACTACGATCCTGTCAGGAGGATTGCAGATTATCACAAAGGATGCCATTGTGCAGCTCAGAATACATTCCCCACATTGCTTTCTCAACTGATCACTGAGATAACTTATCTCAGCCTTTCACAGCTGTTACGTGAGATAAGTTTTCTTTTCGCAGGTTATTAAACAGCCTCTGTGCAGCCGAGAAAAACAAAGAGATCTGCTGAGTAAAGTTAACTCGTGATAAAGCTAGTTTTATCACAGTTTATTAAACGTACACCAAAGAGTACAGGAAGGTATCCACTAACAAGGGTTCTGGCAAAATCAACAGTTATTTTTTTTTGCACTTATCTAATAGATATAACAAAACATGTTTAATGGTATAATTAACACGCCAAAAGAGATCAAATAAGGGAAGATCACTGCTAAGGTTTACATACACTTTAACTTTGGAAGACCTGCATCAGCATCTGATGGCCAACAACCATGTACAAAGCAAATGCATTGCTCTTTAGGCATATTCTGAAATGCTACCTTTCCTTTAAACATAGTCAGGGGCAGTTAAAGTTAAGGCACACAACAAGAAACTGTCTGCAAGATATCTTCCAAACTTTACTATTAAAAATGTTATTATAAGTAATAATCAACATGGATTTATGAAGGACCATACTTTTCAGGCCAACCTGTTAACATTCTACGATGATGTGAGCAATAGTTTAGCTAAAGGAAGGGCAGTCAATGTAATTTATCTGGATTTTGTACAAGCATTTGACACTGTGCCCCACAAATGCTTAATTTACAAACTAAGGTTATTTGTTATTCAGTCTCTGAGTGGGCGTGCATCAATTATATATATGTAAAGTAAAAAACAGTAAGTCAATTTTATGCACTGCTCTTATATAGTATCTGTGTGTAAAGTCAGAGATATTGCAATGCTGTTTTTTTTCTTTTAAATTGTTTGTGGATAATGTACTGTACTTTTCTACATATTAGTGCTAAATAAATGTTGGTGTTAAATAACCTGCTAATCAGCATTTTCTCACTTTCAATATATAGGTGGTTTACAGCACCCTGTGATAAAGTGCAATGAAACAGTTTTATTGGAGCTTTTGCCTAAATGTGGAAAAGTGTTTGAAAACAGGATGAAGGCTGTAGATCCAAACCAGTGGTGCAACCTGACAACATTCATCATGTAAGATAAACATTTATATTATCTTTGGTCTAACCTACAGTACAGAAACTAATAAACCAGCTTAGGAGCTAAGTGGTCACATTTAACCTTGAAGTCCTGAGTTTATTGCCCTTCATGGAATTTGTATGCTTTCCCTGTTAGAGATAAGTGTAATTGAGATTTTTAATTTCCATGAAATTTCAGCAAAAATTGGGAGATTTCTGTGATATTTTGCAATATTGGGGGAATACATTGCAATCAGTGATGAAGGTGAAATGGAGGTGGTTTTGGTAGGTTTTCAAAGGGTGCAATAGGATTTAAATGGCTCTTGAGGGTTATAGAACCAGGCTTTGTACTAAAAAAAGGCCCCTCATAAACCTCATTATTTTAAATTGTAAAAAAAAAAACAGACAATGAAAAACTATAATAAGAAAATTGAGGGCTAGCCTACACAAATAACAATCAAATATGCAAAGAAACGGAAATACATTTTATCTATGCCAAAATTATTGTGGTGGTTTGCTTCAACAGTAAAAACGTGCTAGTAGTTAATTGACATCTAACAAACCTCGCTTGCTCTGAACCTACTGCCTGGAAAAAATTACTTGGCTATCAATCTTTGTATCCATGCTTTGCCACGAAAACCTAACAGATAGTAAAATAGGATAGCTCTCAAATGTCAACATTGACTTAGGGGACAGACTGAGAACAGAGTTACAGTGGTACCCCGGCTCACAAACTTAATTTGTTCCACGATTCTGGTCGCGAACCGAATTGGTCGCGAACCGAATCAAACTGTGATCAGACCGCGATCTCAACTAGAGGAAGCCACGACCATGTGTCAGAGCAGGGAAGATGGCTGCGGTTGTGCTCGTCACCCGATGCGGAGTTCGTGAACGGGAGCAAAATTTTGCCGCACTTCCTGTTTGCGAACCGCATTGTTCGGGAACAGAAGCGTCCGTGAACCAAGGGGCCACTGTATTTATAAATAAAGACAGATTAGAGAATTGGATTTTAAACATTTTAGGCATGCCATCATTTCAAAATAGCTAAGGGATGTCCAGTGGGAATGGTTACTAGAACATTTGTCTGTCAGCTAAAACCGGGATCCAGTGCTCCCAGTGCTGGGAGCTGATAAACTCCTGGGGTTTCCGTCTTGCTTCAGATCACAAAAGTTCTGCATTGATGTAAAATACCTATGATGTCAGTTCTAATTTTCTATGAACATTGGCAACCATCATGAAGGGCTGGATATTTCTTTTGTGGACAATTAAATATTTAAAATAATATATCTACTAGCTTAAAAACACATTTTAAACACAATAATTAGGAAAAACTATTTCTTTTAATGCTAAACACCTAAATACAAAGATAAAAAACATAATAGTTAACAGGTCTACCTATCAAAGCATTTGTATCTCTGTCCATCCAGTTCTGACACAACTCTGTCACACAACACAACCCTGTCTGGCAAGACAGGACTTTGGTTCAATAACACTTACAGTTTTCCTCCCCAACTCCAACCTGTGAATGGACAGTGAAAGAAGAAACAGCACACTGGTGAGCTCATTTTACTGTTACTCTCTTCTCTCCTTTTTAAAAAATAAATCTAATGTTGTATTAATGAATACAGTGCTACATTAATTTGTGTCAGCTTTAGATCCACCAAGTGTAATAGATTGACCTTCATATTTGACCTGGGTGGGGTTAGCATTTCACTGATATCCACTAATCGGCCACAATATAGAAAATCCCTCCTTTCTACCAAGATTACAGCTTCTGTTTTTCCTATTGGTGGCTAATTCTCTCTTGCTTTAATAACAACGTACAGTATTTACAGAATTTACTTTTAATGTAAAGGTATTAAAGCAATACATATTACTCTTGTTTCTAAAAATTTAATATATTGCTGTATAAAAACTGTAGTGGATTACAGTTATGTTTTCCAGTTTACAGGCTAAGACCAGAATTAATCTAGGAAATAGTTTTTACATCATGGAAACATTAGGAAAACAAACAGAATTTGGCTGCTGCTTGTGAAATCTGATGTTCCAGCTTCTCAAAAAAAAAAGTTTACACTACCAGTAAAGACCCAAACGAAGGTCAGACTCAGTGCAAACATATTTTTTTTTTCTTTTAGCAAATAGTCTTTATTAGAGTTTTGTCAATAAGAAAAACAATAAGACAATTCGGTCTGCCCCCAAAAAGGTACAGACGGCAACTTGTAAGAAACATCATAAAACAAGACATAATATAATATAGTGTGATATCACCAAAGGTTCCAAAGTACAGCATTACCACTATAAACAAACGCATTTATAAAAGATACGTACATGTGGTATAACATGGTTTCGACTCAAGACAAACTAGTGAGCAAGCAAGCATCTCAATCACCTGGTAGCATCTCAGATTCACCTGAGCATGTTGCGGTCCCGATGAGACTATGAGGGGCCAGAGGGAATTAGATTGAACTAGAAGTAAACTAAACTAAGACGGACAGATAATTAAATAAGTGAACGCTTGAATGATTGGGAGGCACCAAAGCAAAGCAGTGGGGAACATATTTTTATAATATAGGGGACCAGTCAAGGCATACATGCAACAAAAACAGTAAGCTCAACATCAAAAGATCTTTTGCACATGAGAACTACAACATGAATGGTATGATTATGCATTAAATCAGCTCATAATTTTAGCCATCTATGTGAAAATAGGACCTTCAGTTTCATGTTCAAAGAAGAATACTAATTATACAGTACAATTGAAAACATAATTATTTTCAATTAGGCTATTAGGTAATTAAGCCTACAAAATCTAACTTAACGTGACAACGTGATAAGCATATTATGCTTATCAGAAAGCTGAAAGCCCATCTTCAGGAAAAATAATATGTAGGCAGTGACATGGACACCCAAAGAAGGATGCCTCCTCCTGTAAACAGAAGAACAAAGAAGACTTAGGACTGGAACAGCATGTGATGGCAGCTTTAGGTAATTAAAGTTTTTTCTTGTTGTCTTGCCAGAGATCAGTTAGAGGGGGGTGGGAGGGAAGGGAATTAATATATGCCTAGGGGTTGCAGCTTTACTTACAAATGTATATAATTCTCTCTTAAGCCTCTAACTAGTTAAAAGGTAGATATATCAGATTTTTTTAGTTGTCACTAAAGTAAGCCCCAAACAGTAGGTCAGGATATGTTTATTTTAGCAGTGAATGACAAGCTTGACAGAATTGTACTACCTTTTCTTGCTGCAGGGAGTTGTAACAGGATGGACACCCCTTAGGTATAGTAGGCAGAGCTAATCAAGAACAGTACCAGTTATTACATCAAACATAATTGGTTGCCTGAGTAAAATACTACTTTTTACTCTAGGACTTGACTCTGGGTCCTAGTACCATGAATATCATGAAATCCAGCTGGGTATCTGTTTCCTATTCACTCTATTAGCCAAGGACCTCTGATGAAGGGGGGTTATTTCTTTACATAGTGGGGTAGAAGAGGGTACTTCTCTATTCCTATACACTACACAGAACCTTTCATAGTGCATACAAATAATTGGATGTCCATAAAACCGGATTGCATAGAAAATTAGAGGTAACATTAGTAAGCAGGAGTTCTCAGTTTCAGTAGTACAGCATTTGTTCCACAAGACCTCTTTTATTTACCATAACAAAGTGCAAACTCCCTTAGGCTATAGAAAGTGCTCTGTAAGCTCCATTGGGAGTAACAAATAAGTCCCCAGAAGGGAAGGCACTGGTTAGGACCTCAGAGATTATGGCTCAAGCACAGAGCTCCTTCCCTTAGTGCTAACCACACCCCCACCCCCCTGTGCCCTTTCTTCTGGCTGGATGAAATCTCACCAATTTAAAGTGTGGGAACAGCATTTACTAAGGATTTCAAAACAGGATAACTTTTCCCTTTTTAAGGGACAGCTAAAAGTGTCACAGTAGCTAAAATAAATGTTATTACTGCTTCATGTGATATAAGACAAACCAGTAATTAAAGAGGAATTTAATGGAGGAGGAGAGTCTGTCATTCAACAGCAATCTCATCCATTTCCAGAATTCGATACATTGTTGGATCATAGTAAGAGAAATTCCATGAATGGAGGAGGCTCCCTAGAAGCGCTGCTGAGTGTAATATGCGGTGGCTGTGAGGGGAGAAATGAGGAGACCAGAAGCATCTGCTGCAAGTAAGCAGATACACATTAATACACATATTTTAATTGGTACTTGTATCCCCCCCAAAAAAAATTCATACACTTCAACTGTAAGAAGTTAATTCTTCATGAATCAGCTCAAATATCTTTAATAGAATCAATATTATTTAAACGGTGACAGGTTCTGCTTACATGGGTGAACCTTTTAAATGATGTTACATAGTTACATAGTTACATAGTATTTGAGGTTGAATAAAGACACATGTCCATCAAGTCCAACCTATTGTGTGTGTGTGTGTGTGTGTGTATAGATCCCTGTGTCATCTCGTTTATAGGAGTACCTGTACCCCTGTATATTACCGTTTCTCAGGAAATCGTCCAAAAGCTTCTTGAACGATTCCACACTATCAGCTGAAATCACTGCTCGTGGCAACGAGTTCCAGACCCTAACCGCTCGAACTGAGAAGAACCCCCTTCGCCCTTTGTGTTTGAATTTTTTTTCTACCAGTTTCAGGTGGTGGCCTCTAGTCTTTGTTACGGAATTAATCATAAAGAGTTTGTTGCTAATGTCGCTATGACTATAGAACATTTTGTACATGAAAATCATGTCTCCCCTTAATCTCCTTAATTGATTCCACGTCCTCCCTACTGTTTGACGTGATATCATCCCTTGTATGCATATTTAGATTATTTTTAGATTATTTTTAACATAAATGCATACTCCCCCCCCCCTTCTCCCACCTCTGTCCCTCCTGAACAGGTTGTACCCCTCTATATTGGTGGCCCAATCATGTGTGTTGTCTAGCCAGGTTTCCGCTATTCCTACTATATCGAAGTCCTCCTCGAGCATCATAAGTTCAAGCTCTTTTAATTTATTGGCTAGACTTCTCGCGTTCGTGTACATACATTTAATTCCTGTCTTATGGGACAAAGGTTTACTTGATAGTGGTTGGCCAGGCTTAATTATATTATTTATGGCTATCGTATTTACTATATTCACTGCTTTTGCACTAGTGACTGGAGTGAGCCCACTAATTACCCCTTTATTATTTGAATTTATTATAGGGTTTTTATTACTTAAATGTAATATTTATTTTTTTGGGGGGGCATTTGCTTCAGAATCTTGGTAAACCTAACTATTGTCAGTACACAAAATGATGAATATATTATCTTACAGCGCTAAATAGACTCTATAGCTTTCCTTGACCTTTTATTGATTAACTACCCAATTTAAATACGCTAATGCTCTAATTGAAGAACGTGTTTCATTAAAAGTGTTTTACCATATCTGTGCCTAATTATTGTATGAGTAGGAGTTCACAAACAAGCAGAGAACCAAAAGTTCAAATGAAGATTATGGTGTTGTTTATTAAACAAGTAGAGATTTAGGGGATGATTTATAAATCCTCTGCCCAGCCATATGCT
Source organism: Nanorana parkeri (assembly GCF_000935625.1). Lineage (NCBI taxonomy): Eukaryota > Metazoa > Chordata > Amphibia > Anura > Dicroglossidae > Nanorana > Nanorana parkeri. Next base: position 242,654 of record NW_017308094.1, on the reverse strand, counting down.
GGGCAAATGCCGTTAGCATGGCATTCCCTCCACTAGATGAAAGCATAGGAACATATGGCTGGGTGGATGATTTCAAAATCATCCCCTTACTGTTTACTTTGTAAATAAATATTTTACTTGGGTTAATAAATAGGGTGAAACTGTATTCACTTTGAATATCTGGTCATGAGCGAAAGAAATGAAAAAATAGTTTTGGGATGATTCCAATGAATATGAAAATGATTTACCTTATTTGCAAAGTTCATTGAAAATTCCCTTTCTAAAATGAACTATGTTTACGCATTTAGAATTAAATATGTGCAACAATATTAAAGCCCAACTTTTAGCGCAAGAAAAAAAAAAACCCTGGGGGTGAGGGGAGGGGTTCACTGCAAGGGTTTTTTTCATCTTCTGCTCAGAGATGGGTCTCAGGGGTACAAGAAGAGGAAATAATACGTACCTTTACCCCCTGCTCTGACAAACATTAGCACTCTCCTCTCCTCCCAGGCACTCCAGACTGTGGATGGTCCCTTGGTGCCATCTTGTACAATGCAGGGCTATTAACCCTATATTGTACTTGGAAGAGGATGAGCACCTTCCAGGAAGTGCTTCATGAACATGGTCCCATAGATGAAGGGAGCCTGCCAGAGAGAGGGGTAAGCTAAATATTACTCCTCTAGGGGTGCAAGTATATCCCTGCACCCCAAGACTTAATGAGCAGTTAACCCTTGCATTGTGGGGGGCCCCACTACGAAGTTTTTTTTTGTCTTGTGTCCAGAGTTGGGATTAAATGTATATGTAAACCCAATCACTAAATCTCATTTAAATTTCAAAGTTCCTTCTTCAAGCATTTCCTGTTGTGGGATGACAATACTTTATGCCTGTGTCCCAATTGTGCTCTTGCACTGCTGCGCTGTCACGCAGTCTTCTGAAAGCTGTTTTAAAATAAATTATGCCAGCATGAGTCAGTTGTCCACATTGAAAACCTACCTTAAAACAATGCTATGTAGCCATGGCTAGAGCAAGTTCATGTAGATCGCAAATGGCTGCTAATAGGCTTTGGGAGATCAGCAACACTAAGATACAATGAATGAAATAAAAAAGTTAAAACAAGTAATAAAAAAGTTTATAAGACCTAATGCTTTAGAAAACTTCTCGTCTGAGCCGATCGGCCGTGATCGGGAGCTATACGGGCTATTGTGAATAGCCCGTACAGCACCCCCTCGGTTCTCCTGAACCAAAGGGGTCCTGGGGCCAAAGCTAGCCGAAGGATCGGCCGAAGCTACGGCCAGATCCTTCGGCAGCTTTGTGATTAGACCCCTAAATGTCATTCAGTTAGGATTTGCCGCTACTTTAAGGTGTTACAAATGCTGGTTACTACTTCTACATGCAATCATACATCATTCTTCCTGTGGCTGTGTCTTTCATTCAGTTTAAAACACAATTCCATCCAATGCTGAAAAATGCAGCCCTTGCTAAGAATATGTTTAATATTCATCTCACTTATGTCATTGCACAATACAGAAGTGATGAAGGGGCTGCCACACCACACAGCTGGGGACCAGAAATGCAGCTCTCCCGGAAGTGTCATATTCAGAAAATTCTTCCAGCGATGGCTTTTCCACAAGGAGTTATCAGTGGTGTGGGTAGCAGGAGAGGTTATTAAACAAGCTCCTCCATTTGCCAGATTGAAGGATGCAGGAGAAATTAACTGGGAAATATAAACAACTTTATGCTTTTCAGACCATTTTCTCCTGCATTTAGATGTACCTGCCTTTTTTGCGAGTTTGGTTGCATTTATGTAAATTTAAATGCACTTAGCTGCATTTAGTTTCTAATCAGATCCTGCACCCACAGAAATAATATTTTCTCGAAATGTAGCCAAACTGAACACGCCTAAACTCAAGTAAATACCAGTTTGATACCATTAAAAAATCAGCATATACATTTATATGTGTTAAGAAAAGTCACCTAAACATATAAAAGCAGATTTGTCAATGCCAATGTGAATGAGGCGTTTCTTGTGATCCCTGCACGCACCTGTGTTACGGAGAATAAAACGTGTAAGAAGCAACATTGTATCTTTTTTGAGGATGAATGGTCATTGTTAAGTAGAATTCACTTCAAGACACAGGAAATCATCTGTGAATACAAAAGGATACATTTCTAAGCAAAACAATAGTTGTTGTCAGGACTGTGAGTATTTTAGGTCTGTGGTAATTTATCTGCATATCTACAGAATGTCTAAATGAGAAAAAAAGGATACTTTCTTATTAAAGAGTGAGATTGATCTGTTGTGTTCTATTCAGTTAAAATAGCTTAGGGTCTAGGCAGCTACATGTTTATTTAAATCAGGAGAATGTCTGGCAGGCTAGTATATGTTTCATGTAGAAAAAATTATAGATGTTATTTTTATAAGTACATGATTGTTGTTTTGGAATATGTATCATACATTTACATCTATTCCATCAAACAGATTCAGTATGGTAAATTCTGTCCGGCCACTTTTTTGAGTCATGCACCTCTGCCAGAAATCACAGCCAGGATGTGGATACACAACATCCACACCACTCTGTTAGAGATAAAGGCTAAGGGCTGATTCACACCAAGTGCGGAGCAGATGCAGAGCAGTTACTGAATGCATCAAAACTGCATCCAGTGTATTCCAATGGTATTTTGGGCTCTAGTTCACACCAGTGCGTTCAGTTCCAGAGCATGTGGAAAAACTGCAGCACGACCTATTTTTTCTGCTCTGGAACGCACCAAATGCCTGCCAATGCATAAAAAAAATGCATGCAAACACCCTGGAATGCACTGAAAACCCAATTTAGGCTAAAAAATACTTTTTTTAAAAACCCGGCCCGGAACTTGGCAAAAACACAGCAAAACACACTGCACTGCATGTTGCGAAACTCATGCAGATCTAGTCCGGATTTGGTATGAACAAGCCCTAAGTCTAGACTTCCTCTCCCCAGTGCTCCCACCTCCTCTCCTAAAGCCCACTTCCCTGGAGAGTATTTGGTGTAATTATTTTATACTTACCCTTTTCATAAGTCTTCAGAATGGTCATATAATGACGCAGAGTACTCCTTCTCTTCAGATCTTCTGCAGTGCTCGGTGATGATGCAGAGAGCCGTGGTAATGTGATGTCCTCAGTGTTCTTAGATGCTGAGCATCATTCAACCCGGAAGACTGAGGACATCTTGTCATGAAAAAGAAAGTATTGGTGGGGATGGGGGGTGGGGGTGTTGGACAGCTCATGGTTGATGGTGACCTTTTTTTTACACCTGGTGGATAACTTTAAAAAAAATATCCCTGAGTTGGGCTTTAAGGAACACAGTGCCTTTCGGTGCTCACAGCCTGTCTTTCTAACACTAAAGCAACAGCAACACATAGATAACTCATCAACTCTGCTTACGCTGCTCCCATGGACACTTAGCTGCTAGTGTTGTCACTTTTATTGGAGAATTCTGTACAAGGGACAACAGCAAGCTGACATCAAGAGAGATATAAATACTTATGCTAGTTGTATGTACAAATATATTTAACTACCTTTTAAGTGGCCATTTACACTGGTTTGCTCCATGCAGTAGTTCCCCTTTTAAGCATTTTGAATGGGCTCCCAACAAAACATACAACAGGTTTTAATGGACTTTTCATATTTTGTTTTTACCACATTGCACCACAATAGGGATGGCTAGGGGTTTAAAGTTTCAGGCTTGATATTTTTAAGGGAGTTTTTTTCTTATTATTTTCTTTAACTAGGGCTGAACTGCGGCATGGGATGATTTTATCCTCGAGCAGGAGCAACTTGCAGAAAAGTGGAGGGTGTAGCCTAACCCATTTCTCTGGCAGCAATGTCTCACAGGTACAGGCCACTGTTCTACCCAGGGCCAGTCCATAGAGCTCTGCAGTGAAGGTAATTACTAAGATATCTACTGCCAACAGCACTGTTGTGGTCTACAGCTTCTGCCTAGCATTTTGGTACCATGCTAGGCAGAATAGTTTTACAGTGTATAAGCCCTGAAAAAAAACACTAGTATTTGGGTACCACACGCCTGAGCCAATGTCATTCTTGTTCCTCAACTTCTACATCCCCTTTCTAAAAAATTCTCCTGCTGCATCAGCCACAACATTTTCTAATGAAAGGGATAGAAGTCTCACAAGGGTTTTCAGAGACTTAGAGAGGAAGAGGGTCATAGGGCTATGCTGAGGAGGGTCAAGGTGAAGGCTCTGTAGAATTCTCCTACACCTACCATGTCCTCTCCATTCTCCATCAGCAACTGTTCCCAAAGCAGATGTCTCTCCCAGCTGCTGGAGTGGAAATACAGATGTTTCTCGATCACCCCAAGCCCAGCATCCTGCCAGCTTGTAAAATTGCTGGCTTTGCAGCAGCCCCATTCTAGCTCATGGAATCGCCCCCCCCCTCTTTCATGAGCCTATGACTTGTGCTACACTACAGTGGCAGATTACCTTATGCTATTATTTTGCCAACAAGGCCATCCCTGACCTACACCAGCATGTGAAATGTAATGTGTCTGAATCACTGTACCACTCTGTGAGTGGCAGGGTACAGGCCAGGTATAGCCACAGACTTGTGGTCCAGTAAGCATTAACAGGGACATTACACAGCATACTGGGTCACTCTTCTGGTGGTTAGGAAGGATGCAGGACAGGGCTTACTGTTTGCTGCAGCTGTTTGTACTACCACATGTTTTGGCCGATGATGGCAGGACTCCAGAACATATGCAACATCCCAGGCTAATCACTGCCATGCCGTGTTTTAGCTCTCATGCACTGGGGCAGGAGCCACACTAGGCTGGAGCTGTTGACAGCTCTCCATCTTCATTCAGGCAAGACAATGGCATAAGAATCTCTTGGCCACATTTCTTGATGGTGATAGGATCCCCTTTAATGACTAACATGCCTCTGATTCTCTGATCCTTGAAAGGACGAGCAGTGGGGTGGACGCAGGTGCCTCAGTGCTGCTTTTCAGAGTTTTTTTCCCCATGACTATTGGGTGTCAGCACTGGACCACTGGCCGGAGCCTGTACAGTATGCACTGAGGCCTCAGACTCGCCCTGAAGCCAGTGTCGTGTCTGAGAGGGCCTTAAATGCAGCAAAAGGTTTTTTAACAGAGAGGCAAACTCACCTATCCCCTGGCTGTGTGCACTGGCTCACCCTAATTAAAATGAACCAATCTTGGATTACTAATGACCACAAAAGCCCTGCTGTTGATGCTACAGTCTTATATACCTGCCACATTACCCGCTCCTTCCAACTCTCCTGGTCTACTTCAGTGCTCTAGGCACTATACAGGTGCCACACAGTGTTTCTGTAGATGCACACCAGCTGCCAAATTTCTAACGTTTGTCGCAGGATAAAACCTTCATTATGCATCAAAGTTTGCAGCCTATTTCAGTGTAAAGCTGTCATGCAATGTTAATGCAGCTGGACATCAGCTGCTAAATTTCTAATGTTTAATTCAAGATAAAACATGCCTGGTCTCTACCTCCTATATTGCATAATAACCAAGCTGCTTACATACTGTGAAGCCAATGTACACTATTTGTGGCTATTTTCTCTCAGGATATACTTTCCAATTTTTATTGCAAGATAAAATCCACCTCGTCTTTTTTTCCTCTTACACTTTGGCCTTACCAAACTGCTTACATACTGTAAAGCCACTGTACTATATTTGTGGTTATTGTCTCTCAAATCATACACTCTAATACAGGGGTGCCCACAAGGTCGATCGCGATCCACCAGTCGATTGCGTAGCAATCACTGGTAGATCGCACTGTTAGGAGCCTGGCTGCGGTGCCATTAACTTCAAATAATACACTCTAATTTCTATTTTCAAGATAAAACTACCTCCATGCATTGTTGTTTTCTATCTCACAAGTGCAAAAGGGGTGCACTTCCTAGGTACACTGGGGTGCCATTCAAAATAAATGGCACTACACCCTGTATAATTTGTTAGCATATGTTAAAGTGATATGTTGTAAAATGCCCATTTTCCATGCGTTACCCCAATACGCATACTGTATTAAAGGAATACACAACTGCCTTTAAATTATGTTTTTTATTTGACTGAAGTTTAGTTTTAAATTATTTGTAGAAACGAAGTTTAAATATGAGATTAGAAAGGGACAGATAATATTGTCACTTTCCTAGGGACAGATCAAGAATTTCACTGCAAAAGAGAAATTTACCGAAACATTAAGATCAGGCAGTAGATAGAATTTGGCTCTTTGGAAACACGCATTTTTTGCAGTGTGATTGTAGATCTATAATTTGTTGCATTCTCCTCAAGTTGTCTACAACTGCCTATTGTGTAGATGGAATAGCTGACATTGTCTACTGATAGTTTTCTATCAGTGAATATGTGGAGAACTCTTTTGGCTGGAATGTTGGTCTGCAGTACAAATGTGTGAAAAATACTTGCTACACATGCTTTTTGATAGATAGTGAACATTTTTGGTGAGTCTCTGGACACTCTCATAAAGGATGTAACTGGGGCAAAAGTACATATTTGTCACAAACTAGAAAGACTCCTTCCCCATAAGAGTTGTTTTTATTACTCCCGGATTTTAACCTCCAAGGCCAGACCCAAGCTAGGGGCCCAGTTTAATCACAAACCTTGAGCCCTTAATTTCTAAATATGCAGACAGCAGACAGAAGCTTTAGGTATTAAGGGGCACCCCCACTTTTTAAAGTGAGGGAATGTCTGTTGGCCTTGTAGACACCTGGTCATAAAACATCTTGAATGCTTAGGTAACACTCCAGACTTATACTGTATGACCCAACACTCGTGGGACGTGGGACAAATCAGTTCAGTCTCCAGACGCACTGCCTGACCTGACACCGAAGACCAAGTTATTGCTGGCCTGGTGGTTCAGGAAACTCCTTTTCTCCCACTGTGTTCCACAATGGATGCCAGCCTGAAGGGCTGAGGAGGATTCCTAGACACCTTATCACTGCAGGGAACTTGGTCTTCAGAGGCATCTCATTGCCCAATCAACAATCTGGAGATATGAGTGATTTGGCTGTACCTGCAACACTGGACACCCTGACCAGAGGGTCATCTTATCAGGATCCAGTTGGACAATGCCATAGCAGTGGAAGACAATAGCCACTGAGGAGGAACCAGAAGTCTTACCACAGCAAGGGAGGTAGAAAGGATTCCAGCCTGGGCTGAACTTTGTGCCAGCTCTGTCTGCTGTTCACATTTGAGGTGTGAACATTTAGCAGACAGACTACCTCAGCTAGAAGAGCCTAGATCTGAATGATCCTTGCGGTCCTTACTCCCGAAATAATTTCAGGATCTGTTTCACAGGTAGGGGGACATTGGATGTGGACCTCCTGGTCTCCGGGCTCAACAAGAAACTGGACAGGTTTGTCTGCAGACGCAAAGTTCCTCTGGCGGGAAGCAGAATATGCTCTGATCCTGCTATGAAAACTCCATCCTCATCTACTCTGTGGTATATAAGTGATTGTCATAATTCCAAGTTGGCCCAAACAATCCATGGGCTCTTCCAGATTGAGCAGATCTCCTATACCAAGGACTAGTTTATCACCCTGCTTCATGGTCGCTGGCTTTAATAGCATAACTGTGCAGGTCCTGAGAGACAGGGAGCTCTCTGATTCTGTAATTCCCAATCTTGTAAAAGCTAAAAAGTCTACCTCCTGTAATGTCTACCATAACACGTAGGAGGCTTACGTCTCTTGGTTTAAGGAAAAACATTTGCCTCAGAAAATACTCCAGGGGAAGAATCCTAACTTTTCTACACCCATTTGGCCTTATGTACCATAAAGGGGCAAATCTCGGCCCTTGCGATTTTATCCCGAGCACCGCTAGTCTCCCATTAATTAGTCAAGACTTTCTTGACTAAGACACACAGGGTGTCTCTTATGTTGCCCCTCCTGTACAACCTCCTGTTTTTCTGTGGGATTTAAATTTGGTTCTACAGGCATTTGAAAGGCTGACTTTTGAACCTAAAAGGGATACCTCACGTTCCACTCTCACTCACAAGGTTGCATACCTTGTTGCCATCACCTCTGTGAGGTGTGTATACTGTATAAGCTGACAGCTTTGACCTGTAAAGAACCCTATTTAGCCCTACAAATAGGGTTCTTCACAAGGTGGAATTGAGGCCTGGAGCCTACTCCCTTCCTTCCTTTTACCTTTCACCTCAACTAAGGCACTCTTCTTCCTTATCTCTGCCCAGCTCCAGTACATCACAAGAACATTTCTGTTTACTGCCTGGATGTAGTTTGTGCTGTGTGAGTTTACCTCATAGCCACTGCATTAAAAATACTGAGGGGTCTATTCACTAAGCTGCCGTAGGCAGCCGAGTGAATAACCGACCTAAAGTGAAGTGAGCCGAACGCTGTTTGGCTATTCACTTCAGGCCTTATATCGGCTGAAATTAGCCGTACATCGGGTGGCTTCGGGTCAGCCGAACATGCTCAGCATGTTCAGCCGACCCGAAGTGCAGAAGGAGTTCGACTCAGCCGATCCAACATCTGGATCGGCTAAGCCGAACCTCGGACAGGCTACTCGCTGCTGTTCGGTCTATTCTTATAGATGCAGAAAAGCAGTGAGGGAGTAGCCGAATGCCGCTGAGCAGCATTCAGCTCGGCTGTTCTGCTCGGTCCCTCTGTGGGACCGAGCAGAACAGAAAAATAGTTTAAAAAGTAGAAAAAAATAAATAGCTCCGTGTCAGAATTAAGAAAAAGCAGTGTATCTCTCCTGGGCGGCCGGGAGCGGGAGACTCCCGGAGCGCTGGGAGAGTTTGCTGTCTTGAGATCAGTGTCCCTGGGTAGCTGGTAACCAGGTATGCTGATCTCTCTGCAAGTGGCCGTAGCCAGCCGTAAGATCATGGCTGGCTCCACCCAGCTGTCAGAAGCAGGCTGGCCGGTCGCTCGGCCAGCTTCGGCTTTCAGCGCGGCTCAATCGAGCCGAGTCAGTTAGGGTCTGGAACTCACTGCCACAGGCGGTGATTTCAGCAAAGAATGTGGAATTGTTCAAGAAACTTTTGGACGATTTCTTAAGGGACTGTAATATACAGGGGTACAGGTACTCCTAGAATGAGATCCTAATAGGTTGGACTTGATGGACTAATGTCTTTATTCAACCTCAAATACTATGTAACTATGTAACTATGAGTCATATGCCTTCGGCTCGACTGAGCCGCTCGGCTGAGTTCGGGAGCTGTACGGGCTATTGTGAATAGCCCGTACAGCAGCCCTTCGGTTCTACTGAACCGAAGGGGTCCCAGGGTCGAAGCTAGCCGAAGGATCGTCAGAAGCTATGGCTAGATCCTTCAACTGCTTCGTGAATAGACCCCTAAGACTTTTATGAGCTAAACAAGGTAATTGCTTCTATTTTAAAATGCCATGGACTCACTCAAAATAGTATAAATCTCTATAAATGATCCATATCCTTCAACTACCTTTAATAATTGAGTACAACAACACAGACCTCCTTTGCAGATTTTTGCAATATATTTTCAGACTACAACGGAAGTAGATCCTGTAAAACTTCCCTTGCTGTGATCGCCATGCTTGTCAGGAAGCAGATAGCTATTTACTGTCAGGAAGCTATTACTGACTGTGAGTAACGCTCTGAGGTCTGAATATGGGCGTATCAACACTCAGGACTTCCAGCTGAACATACATTATTGTACTGGCCTGGGGATAAAATGCTCCCCTGTCTTCTAGCTCAGTCCTTTTCAGAGGTTAGTGAATATGGTGAACTTGTGTTCACTTTGAATACTCAATAATATATGAGGACAATTTTAAAAAATAGATTTTTGATAGAATGCGATTGGGTATTTAAAATGAACGCAGCTTATTTACATTGCAAAGTGAACAGAGAGTTACCAAAGTAAGCATTCATTTCACTAGGTATACAGTCTTTATTTCTTTAGTAAGTTAACCTAATTTTTGTGCATTACCAGTATTACCTTTTAATTGCTCTTACCACTTAAAACTGGAGATAATGTTTATACATGGAAGCTGTGACACTCCTGTGACTTCTCGAAGAACAAGGAGTATTGGCTGGAGTAACTTTGTTTTGAACTATTTGAATGAGTTTGGAGATTACAGTGCCTTATTCACATGAAGGAATGAGGCATTTTTAAACTTGTCACACTGTGTTTAGACTGTATCCAATTCACTGACATTCTGTCTGGATTTGCCTAATGAGGAAAAACTACACTGATGGCCATTCTCTATACAAATAATCAAACACTAAATTGACAGACTTTGCCATGTTTTAAATAAATAAATTTATAATTTTTATGAACGTATAGGACAATGCCTATCAATATTCTCACTCCGAATACATATTGGAGTTGATATCCCCATCTGATATAATGATTTGACTGATTACGGGAAATACATGTGATTGCATGTGATTTGTACCCAGTTGGATGTGCTTTGATCTTGCATACAATGTCTACATTAAAGGAACTGATATGGGAAATATTTAAAGATTTTCTTACATATAAATGGTGGTGTATAATAAAAATATATTATGCATACTGATATCTTGAGCTGCACAAACAACTAGCTGTTTTTTGTTTTTTTTTGGATAGTAGCACAAACTGCTAGCTGTTTTGTATGCTCGATTGGATTCAAATCTGGAGAACTTGGAGGCCAAGTCAACACCTTAAACTCGTTGTTGTGTTCCTCAAACCATTCTTGAATCATTTTTGCACTGTTGCACTATCCTGCTGAGATAGTCCATTGCCCTCAGGCAACCGTTTCCATATAGGGGTGTACTTGGTCAGCAACAATGTTTAGGTAGGTGGAACATGTAAAAGTAACATCCACATGAATAGCAGAACCCAAGGTTTCCCAGCAGAGCTTTGCCCAAAGCATAACACTGCCTCCTCTTTGCCTTGTTCCCATAGAGAATCCTGGTTCTACAGGTAAGCGGCACCTGGCCATCCACATGATGTAAAACAAAACATGATTCATCAGACCAGGCCACCTTCTTCCATTGCTCCGTGGTTGAGTTCTGATACTCAGGTGCTAATTTTATGCACTTTAGCGGTAGACACGGATCAGCATGGGCACCCTGACCAGTTTTCGGCTACGCAGCCCCATACGTAACAAACTTCAATGCACTATATGTTCAGACGTCTTTCTATCGGAGCCAGCACTAACTTTTTCAGCAATTTGAGCTACAATAGCTTTTCTATTGGATTGGACTACACATGTCAGCCTTCACTCCCCACATACATCAATGAGACTTGGCCGCCCATGACCCTGTTGCTGGTTCACCGGTTTTCCTTCCTTGGACCACTTTTGGTAGGTCTTGACCATTGCAGACTGGGGACATCCCACAAGAGCTGCAGTTTTGGAATTGTTTTGACCCAGTTGTCTAGCGATCACAATTTGGCCCTTGTAAAAGTTGTTGAAATCCATTACGCTTGCCTACTGTTTCTGCTTCCAACACATCGACTTCACGGACAAAATGTTTACTTGTTGCCTAATAAATCCCACCCACTTCCAGATGCCATTGTAACTAGATAGTAAATATGATTCACTTCACCTCTCAGTGGTCATATTGTTATGGCTGATTGGCGGTGTATATGTGTGTGCATATACAGGTGAAACTCGAATAATTAGAATATCGTGCAAAAGTAATTGCAGTAAGTGCTGCAAAAGGGGCCCAAACCAAGTACTGAGTACATATGCATGCTTGTACTTTTCAGAGGTCCGATATTGTTCTATGTACAATCCTTGTTTTATTGATTGCATATAATAATCTACTTTTTTGAGGTTGTGGATTTGGGGTTCTTGGGGTTTTCATGAGCTGTAAGCCATAATCATCACAATTATGACAAATCAGGGCTTGAACTATCTTGCTTTGCATGTAATGAGTCTATCTCATATATTAGTTTCACCTTTTAAGTTGCATTAGTGAAATAAATGAACTTTGCACGATATTCTAATTATTCGAGTTTCACCTGTATGTGTGTGTGTGTGTGTGTGTGTGTGTGTGTGTGTATATATATGTATATATATATACACACATATATATACACTGTTGGTGTGTGGATAATGAACCATAGATGCCCACATTTACCCACTGTTGGTCCAGAGGAAGGCAAACAAACCCTATAGAGCATGGTTTAACTTGCTCCAAAAGTGTAAAAATATTCCTTCCTGTCCCGATAAGGCAATCAGACATTCCCTGATCAACAATCTTTGGGGCTTAATGTCCCTATAAGAACTCAATATCCAGTAATATTCTGTGCCTTTAGGAATACATCCATGATGTGTTATGTTTTATACACATTCTTGGAGGTTTTTGTGAACATACAAGGTTTTGTATATATTTGAGATATTTATAGTAATTTTTATGATATCAAATTATATTTTGTGGTTTCCAGTAAAATAATTGATATAGTTTTGTATGATATTCATTTATATGATGAGGTTTGAAGTTATAATTATTAATAGCCATATCTATCATTTACCCTATTTACCAATTAGGCATAGTCAGCGCTAGTCAAAGCTAGTCTTTTTAGCCTGATTAAGGGGGATTGTGTGAGCCCCCAAAGTGCAATAAATGTTTCACCATACTGATCTTTTCAAATAAACTATTGTTTTGAGCTCAAATTGTTTTGGCGCCCCCATCTGTCCTTTTTCCATTTGACCCCCTAGTTAATTAATGTGATCAGTAAAACAGTATACACCCAATAAACTGTGCACCCTACCCCAGGTTATTATGACAGAATGGTGTCACTGATGGTGTCTGTGAGAGTGGTACTGTTCTGTTATACCGCATATAGCCTAAAGGCATCTCCTAACCAAGCATGCATTGAAAGTATTGGAGTTTGTCGAATGTTGCTTTTAAAGTTGCATAAAAAAGACCCTCTTCCTACTGAAATATTAAAATAGTATATTTAGAGATACACACTGTAAAAGGAAAACCAAGTTTTTATAAATATTGCTGCTTTTTTTTTTCTCATTGGCAACATGCACCACTTAAAAAGCTCTTTTTATGAATAATCTATTTTTTATTTCTATTTTTTAATGAATGCTGTATATGCTCTATTGATCAGAGCTAATGCAATGCTATGCAATAAAGGTGTCTCATTGTTTCTCACTTCATATGCTGGATTATTTTCATGCTGACTATTTCAAAGCCCTTATGTCCTTTGTTATTTGCCTAATGGCAGCCTCCTGGGAAGTTTCATTCACTTTTAATTAACTTTTTTTGTTGTTGTAAATTGCAGCTGAGTGCTCTCATATGAGTTCTCAGCTCTGGGTCAAGGCAGCTGCTGACTGGCTCATTGGTTCTCACTAACATGATCAGCATGATTAGCCAGTTGTGGTTATCACAGTGTGCTACTCTTTGTTATAACATGCTACTGTAACAAATTACTCTGTTTTTAAATTAGGCTGATCATGCTGTGAAGCACTCAACTTCGCCAGCAGCCTCAGTTTCCCAAATGAAAATCACGAAGCAATCATCATAATTCCTTATCATGTGATCATCATGATAAGTGTGACAAACATTCCGTCAGTGACTTTTTAAATCTCATGAAGTTAATAGCATTGAAGTTGATCTTGCAGTATAATGCAAGGTCCACTAATTAGGTCCAGGCCCATTCCCTGAAAAAATCATTGCATGATAGTACTTCAGAAATGTACTTGTAAGGAAAACATTGTTATAATTGCATGCTGACCTAACCCTCATCTTCTGCCTGTATTGCCTAGGTGAGGGCAATGTCACAATGTCTCTTTCCAACAAGATCCGGGGAGATGCAAATCAGTCCAAATCTCACAAGATAATGTTCTTGCACTGGACTGGAGTATCTTCTCACAAGATCTGGGCTGCTCTGCATTTCCCAGGAAACTGACTGGAAAGATAGTGATGCCATGCTCTGCAAATGAAGAAGATGGGGGTATAATAGATATATAGAAATAAAACTATTTTCCTCTCAAGTGCATTTGTAGGGGTACTATTATGCAGCAAATTTTACAAGGCAGGAGTGCAGATGTTATAAACAAACCTTGCATTTTATTGCAAGGTCCACTTTAAAGTGGAACTGAACTCAAAAAGTGAAGATTTTTTTTTTTTAAGGAATATATAGAAATGTTATCTGTGCCTAACCAGTGCCCTTAAAAATCTACATCTTCTTGATGTCCTCCTGAAAACTGTCTTATTAAAACATATTAGTTCATCATTGATTAATACTGCATTATTATCAGTTGAAAACTATTTATTATATTCAAATGTCAGTGCCAGTCCTTTAAACTGCCTTGTAGTTTGGGTTAATATGATGTGTATAGCCCCTAGCGGGCAGAGCTTTGCTATTTTTAGATTATATGCACTGTGCCTTACAACATTATCCTTGATTTTATTGCTCTCTGACTTTTTCCCAAAAATAACTGACCATAATTGAAAATTGGAACAGACAAATATAACAAAAGACTACATTAGCTACATTAGTCTAAATATTTGGTGTAAATGATTAATTGTGCAGAACATCCCTTTGGAATAAGAAGAAGGATTTCCATTGTTTTAAGTAAGTATTTTGTGTATATTGATGCAGATAATCTTTCACAGCTGCTTACTATTAAACTAGCATTTTACCCTTTCTATCTGAGATTAACATATAATGCATTTTCCCATATGCTTTTTAATAAAACACATATGTGTGGAAGACACCCAAGCAATCACAGAAAGGTGAAGGTGATTGTTAACGTCAACATGTATTTGTTATTATATGAAACACATTTAAAGTCGAAATGCTGCACTCTCCTTTGAGATTTAATTATTATGTTTATTAAATCACAGGTGTTATTAAAAAAAGTCATGTGACACATAGAATCATTTAATACCTCTGAATGCCACAAACATATTTGTTTTGATGCTGAAATGTTATGCAAACAAAGACATTCTGGTAACAAAATTTCAGATTTTTTTTTGATAAATTTGATTTACTAAACAGTTTCTCAAGGGGGATATGTATTGACCTCAATACACTCCTCAGAATAAAGTGCATTACCGAATACTGAAAATAAGTCGCTACACACATCTTTTCACTTGGATCAGATTGAATTAACACAGATACTTTTTTTTGTTTGTTTCAAAAGACTTTCTTTATTGGGATTTTTCACAATTAATCCACAGAAACTATACAATTTTCATTAATTTATTTATATACTTTTACAAAGTCACTTCACTTACAGTTTTTATGAAACACTATAATTAAATATTTATTAATTCACTTTGATTCATACAGGATCAACTTATGTTCACGAAAAGGAATTTTTGTCATTTATGATTGATTTTGCAGCACGTTTGGTATATGTGAAAATCAGCCTTATGTACATTTATTGTTTGTTTAAAATTAGCGCTGTTAAGTTTTTAATATTTCATTCACTAGACCTCTAGGGGTCTATATCACAGCAGCTTTTTGATTAGTATTGGTCAACATATTTACGATTAGTTATTCTGTAGATTAGCGCTGCCCATTTAATTAAAACACAATACTTTTTTCAAACCTCAGAAACTCACAAACACTAAATGGGTTATACTAGCTTAGGAAGCGTAGATGTACATGAGGCAGTAAAATGTGTACACATGGGGATTTATTTATAAAAAAATTGTATAGCTTATTTTTCCGGCAAAACTACTACTAAATTTGTTCAGTGAGTTAACAAGCTACAGTGACACTAGAACCTTGGTTCTCAACTGGTGGGTCGGGACCCAAAAGTGGGTCGCGACCCCATGCTCAGTGGGTCGCTGTGTGCCTTCCACTTTTCTAGGTGAGAGGCTCCTCAACCTCCCCCATTGCAGCAATGTCGGTTCTTGCGCCAAACAGCCATTCAAAATATGCTGCCCGTGGCCGAGTGTCAGCTTGAGGTGGGACCGGCTGGGGCTATGACCGTGAGGGAGCTCCATCTTTACATATAGCTCCCTCATGTGTCCTGTAGAGGTGCCTGGACCGGTGTGATGTCCAATATGGCTCCTGGCACCTCTACAGGACACGCAAAGGGAGCTGTACAGGCATTGCACATATGGATGGAGCTCTGTCACAGCACAGCAGCCGACACTGGACCCCAGTGTCGGCTGAGGATCAACTCCAGTTCTCGTAAGGTATGGAGACTGGGTGGATCTTTTGAATTACACCCCAAATGCACCTCCCACCCACAGTTCGATCGCCCGCACGCATGGTACCGCAATGCTGTGCGTTCCATTGCAGTGCGACTTGGGTCGCAACTTAATGACCAAGGAAAAATGTGGGTCCTGAGGTTACACAGGTTGACAACCACTGCACTAGAGCAAAAGCTTATGTTCTTAGTACAATTTCTCTGGTTGAATGTTCTTCAATAAATATATTCATACAGAACAGCGAATGGGGAAAATACCACATTATGGCCACTAGATAGAGCTAAGAATATATAGGAAATAAATACATGTTAGTAAAGAGATACAATTCAAGTATATAAATGTAACTGTCTCTTAAATTGTAAGCCTTTATCTCTTTAAAAACAGTGTAATAATTCAAGTGACTGCTGGAGGAAATGAACGTATACATGTAACCATTGATACTATTGGGATAGCAATGGTTATATTTATATGCTCATTTCTGTGTTCTATTAAATTGTATCTCGTTGCATGTATTTATTTATTTTGTATCTTATTTATTTTTTATATTTTTTATCCTCAGCTCCATCTAGTGGTCATAATGTGGTATTTTCCACATGCACTCCTGTTCATGTTTGAATTAACCGCTCGGGCCTCGCTGCTAGGCGGCGCACACAAACGGGAAATCGGCTTTGAATGTAAAAAGCTAGAGATGGCTGTTTACATACAAGCGTTGAGGGATCTGTAGAGATGCCTGATCGCTTGTAATATGCGTGCGGGTGTGCGCCCCCCCTCCATCGCAGCCGCTGCTGGCGATCCCGAGCTCCACTGTTCCCGGTGTGAGCCCGGGACCAGCACAGCAGATCTGTCACCAGTTCAGTACACGATCTCCGTTTGATCTCCTCTTCAGAATGCCGGAAGTGATCAGCATTCCTCTGTCACTCTCCGGTACAGAAACCGGAGAGAAGCTGGTGAAGCAGATCTCTGCTTCATCAGCTTCTCTGGGGGTCCCTAGGTGACATTAGGGGTCTTAAAGACCCCTGATGTCTCCATAAAGACGACTTGTCTTTGCAAATTGGCTATCACATAGGGACCTTGTTTGCTCCCTATGTGATATCAATAAAGTTAAGTGAAAAAAAAAGGTTTAAAAAAATTAAAGTTACAAAAAAATATTAAAAAATTAAAAGTCAGATATCAAAGCAATAAAAAAAATGTAAAAAAAATGTAAAGTCCCCCACATGCACACGCAAACGTGCGTCGAGTTCGCCTACATGCAAAAACGACGATTACATCCATTGCGCCGTACATGTTACATATTGCCGCAAACGTCGCAGTGAGAGCAATAATTCGAGGCCCATAAATCACTGATAACACTAAACTGATGAGCAGTAAAAGCTTTTATAGCGTCGCCTATGGTCAATTTTGGGTATGGTAGTTTTTTGCGATTTAGCGGGTTTGCGCAATTTTAAAGCTTGACATGTTTGGTGTCTATTTACCCAACGTGACCTCGTATTGTATCTTTTACCAAAAAAATTGGGTAATAATAAATGTTTTATAACATAACATAGGGAGAACAGGTTTTTTTTCATTATATAGTAAAAAAAAAAACCCCAGTGGTGATTAAATACCATCAAAAGAAAGCTCTATCTGTCCCCACAAAATGGTATAAAAGTCATTTCAATACAGCAATGCATGATGGAATAAATGTCAGTCAAAGTACTGCAGCACTGAATACTGAAAAATGGCCTGGACTGGAAGTGGGTATAAACACCCCGGTCAGCAAGTGGTTAAAGAAAGTTTGACCAGAAGAAGAGATTATAGTAAGAACATTTGTTTTTGCACCATTCTCACAACAGCTGGTTAACCCACACAAACCAAATGTACCTGCAGTATTCTCCCTAGACAAATATGCTATGCATTTTTCTTTATTGCTAGACCCCATGGTGTTTGTAGACAGCAGAACCAAAAAAGGGGTGATAGGCAAAGCTGTCAACATACACGGGAAGAGAAGGCGAAAAAGAGAAAGTTGCACAATCACACTAGACTCCTCAACCTAGTAGACTTTCCATATCTCATGCATTAAATGCTTTAATTTTATTATAACTGATGTGAATGTGCAACTATGTAAAGTGCTACGTAAATTATATACAGTATATTATTATATATATGCCAGTAATAAATAATAAATAAATGACAAAAGAGAAAGTGGTGACAAACAAAAGTCCTCTGCTAGGGGTTAAATATATCTCATTTATATAAAGTGAGAATTATATTGCACTGCTGATTATTATTTTTATATTACTAATGTGTTTGAAGACTTTTGTAAGCTGTAAATATGTTTAAATATTTGTACACAGAAAATACAGCAGTTATACCGAAAATTTTAAACAGGCTTACTACTTCTTTTCCTTCACAAATGTTACTGAAAGGTGCTATGGCCAGTTTTACACAGATTTGACATCTGTGGGCCGATGCTCTTATAGAGACACAAGGCATAGGCAGGTGTATTCCTACAAGATTTAAGAGAATCAAACAAAAATGGATATAAAGCTCAGCTCTGTAAAATTCGGCCAATGACATTTATATGTCAAGAAGGACAGGGACAGCCTCAGCAAAGCGCCTGTCAATTTCTATGAAAAAGCATGTGTTGTTGGAAAAAATCTAAAAAAAAGGCAATTTTTTAAAGTGAAATTAATCTAGTTGGGGTGTTGCTGCTGTATGTAAGGCAAGTTAATTACATAAGAAAAAAATCAATTCGACAAATACATATGTACTGCCAAAGTCTGTGAAAAAGTGCTGTTCCGTAAACACCACATGTAGCTTTAAAGGGTTATTAAACCCTCAGGGGTTTTTGCACTAGCAAGCAGTAGATATATGCAAAACGATTTAAAAAAAAACTTTTTCAAAGGGTTAACCTGTGTCTCTGCCACGCGCTCCGGTCCAAACACCTGAAAATTCTTGGGCGGCCGCAAAGGATCTTGGGGCTGGCGCATGCACAGTTCAGATCTTCGGTTAGAGGTACAGACTTGCCATTGATTGGCATTGTGAAGTTTGCTGGTTCAAGTCCAGCCATGGGAGAGTAAAGTTTTTTTTTTTTTTTTCATAAACGAATTTCGGCAGGACTACCGCTAACGAATTTCGTCCGAAACTAATTTAATTTCGGACCCGAAAAACGAAACTAAACAAATTTTTTTTTTTTCAAAACGAAACTAAACTAAACTAATTTTTTTTTTTCAAAACGAAACTAAACTAAACTCATTTTTTGCTGGTGCACATGTCTATTATAAATACAAGGGATTGCTTAAATTTATTACCAACTGTGGCAATAGAGGAACTGAGGATGTGGTGCTTTGGTGCACTTAGCAATGTTGTAATTTGATACACTAAACTGTGTCACAGCCAGAAACTTTCAGAGAAAAATATTGCCATACATGTTGCATATCATTCAGTAGCACCTGAAAACTATCAATGTCTTCTTTTATGGTGCCTAAACAAACGCTGATATTGTATATGACTGACTGTAAATAAAGGACTGTTCAGTGTGTGCCTTCAACTCACACTGACTGTGTATATGATGGACTGTGAATGTTACATGATTGCTCATCTCTCAATATATAAAGTCAGCAAGTGTCCTATGCTGGCTTCTTCTTTAAGTGACATCACATGACCAAGCATGGGGTATACAAGGTTTAACATCACTAAGCTGGACATTATCAGCTTCCCTATCTGCCATGGAGGATCTTATGTGCACCCATTACCAATGATATGCTTTGCAGAATAGGAAGTTAAACTTTTGTTACATTGTGGGTCAATTGGGAAGTGGACAAATTTGCAATGGGGTCCATGTGACATTATTTATACCACCAGATCCATTTTTTTTAGTCTATTATTTCTACATCTTCTAATTTCTACTAATTGGTATCTAAAAGTGAGGAAATGCATTCACACTAAAAATTAGGACCCTGCAACAGCAGATGAAAATCAACGATTATCCACGTTATCATGTGACACTTTTTCAGCTTAACAAGTTAAATGACAATCATGCTTGACTGCTCCTATGTGATGTGACATATAACGCTTCAAACCCGTGCTACCTTGTATTCTATTAATAAAATCTCTTGCTAACACTATACTGCAAAATATCTGCAAGCATTTATAGATAAACAAGTAATGTGGCACATTATGCAGTTGCCAGTGAGAACTAATTTTGGTTTTCTCTTTGACTAACTTGACATGTGTCAAAGTAAATTAACTTCTCAAACATATTTTCCCCATACCGAATGTTATGTCAGACCGTGAGATGTAAATATGTATTTTCAACTACAATTATGTTTGCTAACTTAGTTTGCAGTTGTTTAACAATTTTACAGGCTAGATTATAATAAAAGAACATCAGATAGCAGTTAATCCCTTTATGGATGATGAAATCCAAATTACACTGCGCTCGAGAGAGTGATCTATATAAAATAAAAAATAAAAGTGTAAAGTGTCATAATAAATGTCCTTTAAAAATAAAGTAAAATGTGATATTCAAAAAATCAATATGTCCATATGTGAAGTTGTAATGCTCTGTGCGTCTCAGTGCTCCACGTTTATTACCAGAAAAGGTCTGCACTCATCAGATAGCCTTTGTAAACTTGCTTAGGGTATATCCAATTGTACTGCCTTTCAACAATCCCTGGGGGAGACGTTCAGCAGCACCACCTCATCCGGCTCTTTACAGACATAAAAGCCCCACGACTTCTCCACTTCAAGTCTCCTCATAAAGGAGGTTCAGAAAGCGACCAAAAATAGTTCAAAGGGAATACATTGGGACATTCATAGTGTAGTATGTTCAATAAAAAACTTTATCAAAAGGTTAAAAATACTCACAAGAGTCAAGAAACAAATCTTCTGACAGGTTGCAACTTTTACTCCATTATAACCAGCAACCTGCAAACCATAGTTTTTTTTCTGGTCTACACCTGAAATTGTTTGTGCCATCTTAGACTTGTCAGCCAAAAAGTGAGAAAACCATCTAATTCCTTCTGTACACCAAATCCTACTCTCATAAAAGAGTCTCGTTAGCAAATGTTATTATAACCTCAAAGAGAGGGTTGACGATTTGCAGGGTGGAATTCAATTGCATAGAAACCCTATATATGAACTTGTGAATAAGAAGACCATTTTATATATGCAATGATGGTAAAATGAATTTTGTTTGTTTTTTAATTCACAAAGTTTTTTTGCAGGAGACTTGTTGTAATAAATTGTCAGTACATCTTCTGTTTTTATTTTTTTATAATAAGCACCTAAATTATATTTTTTGTCATTCAAGTGAAGTAATTCAACCAGTGATGAAAATGTTAAATCATTTAAAATAGGTGGACTGTTTGGCAGCAGTCACATTTTTTTAAAATTATACCGGACAAACTGCATGGTAGATAGCAGTTAATCCCTTTATGGATGATGAAATCCAAATTACACTGCGCTCGAGAGAGTGATCTACATACCGGACGGGTGAATCCGAAGTGCTCCGTACAGCAGCAGCCCTGAACCGAAGGGGTCCTGGGGCCCAAGCTACGGCTAGATCCTTTGGTAGCTTTGTGATTAGACCCCATAGTTGTTTTAAGCGTTGACCATAGATACCCTTAAAGTACTGTTTGTAATTTGAAATGCTCATTTCACATTAGAACAAAACCGCCTAAAGTGCATATTGATGATATTAAAGGTGACTGTAAAAAGGAGTAAAAGTAAAAAAAAAAACATAATGCACACTGCACTGGAATGGAGATTCCAATGACATATGGAGTACATGTACATACACTGCTTTTGTGCTCCAACAGCATGGCATACAGGTTTTCCTGACCTGATACGATGCTTGCTGCATGCACATTTCATTCATTAGTGGGCAGGTGTGGTGCCTATCACATTTATATTGGTGTTATTTTCAGATGAAATGTTAACATGTACATTCTTTAGTGCACCTTATCAAAACAAAGGAATTTGTTAGTTAGGTTCAGGGATCAAATCTGATGTGTATACACTCACATGCACGCTCATGTGAGCCCACAATCCAAGACTACAATAGTGATTAATTGCTGTTTATTTATTTTTGTACATTGGACCCAGTGCACGGATTGCCCTAATACCTGTGCAAAAGAATACTTTTACTTTGTGTTAAAATAATTGTCAGGAAAAAAAAATGCAGGAGACATTGCTAGCTTATAAGAATGGTGCAGTAATTATTCTGCACATCTTTAACCTCTTTGACTATAAGGCCCCTTTCACATGGATGCTGTCTGTTCAGATCAGCAGGGAATCTGTGCACTCTTGTGACAGCAGTGTCTGTTCAGTTTTTTCCTCCATCTTGTGATGGAGGAAAACTCTGAGTTGTGTGGACCCATATGGGGAGGCGAATCCATTTACCTCCAATCCATCACTAAGAGATCAAAATGGAACTCTGTTATGCGGTTTTTTCCTGACCTAAACGGAGTCAGGGGTAATTGGATGTAAACGGATGCACATCTGTTTACATCTGACTGCCCATAGAGCTTGGAAAACTGACAGGTGGACCTGATCAGACTACATGTGTGAAAGGGACCTTAGAGTAAGCTACTGCATATTGCATTTGAATATTTCACTGACATACTACAGAAATAAGAGTTTTGTCCCTATGCACTAATTTATGGGTTGTTGTATTATAATACTTTGTCTAAAGTGGTAAACCTTTTCACAAGAAATTGCTACACAAGAATATGGGCAACTTTTCTTGACGAGCAAAAACAGTCAGCACAGTAATTGTTGTCGCTTAATTATTTTTTCATTGTTTTACCAGTTGTGGATAAATTACGTTTCATATTTGTTTAAGAGGCTAATGGAATAATAGAGCCTAATACATGTTGTGATATAGTAGGCTCTAATAAAAACATATTGGTGCATCAACAATGGGAATTATTTCTTGCCTAACTATGACAGTGTGGTAATTTATAAAATTTTCCTTTAATCCCTCATTAGCAGTAGTAAAGTCTGACTTGTTTGACTCTTATCAGATCACACTGAAAAAAATATTTCTGTAACATATGTGTGAAAATAGCACATTAATATATACAACTAGATAGATATTTAATGGCTTACAGCAGCAAATTAAAGGCAGGTGTTAAAATTTCAAGGGAAAAATGTTATTTCCTCAATAACACAAAAATTTCCTCAGAAAAATCTTTTATCTCCTTGATAAATCAAATATTATTATGACATCTGAAAGCAAGGCTTGTAAGAATACTTTTAGTATGAAATATGTGATACTGCAATTGCATATGTTAGCCACATATATGCAACAGTAGTACTTGGAGGACACACAGGAGACGTTGACTTCACCAGGAGGGCATTTCATTCTTAATTTTAGCAAAGAAAACTTTATCACAGAACATACATGTACTTTAGGCAAACACCTTGTGCCTAGGCCACCACAAAAGGACAATCAGACTTGGTGTTAGCCATAGGGCTAGTTCTGCCAAAGGTCTTAATAGCACACCTTGACTTTTAGTAGCTACCACAATGGTCAATCCCCTTGGTAATCAGGCCAAACGTGGCCTTCATGAATTACCTCCTTTTTTGGAGGTCCTAGCGCTATGTCCTTCTGCTCAATGTTTGCACCACCCACAATTTGATCACTCGTGGTCTAACATCCTCAGCTTCAACCCCTTTGAGATACTTGATCTTGTCAGTGCATGTGCCCCAAACCAATATTGAAGCAACATCCGGAGAATTGTGTCAGTCAACACATGCACACAAACCAGCAAATACAGTATTTTCACAGTAATAGTAACTGTGTATACTGGCTTGTGGCACAAAATGCCCAAACAGTGACGCATGACAGGCACCATGAGGGAAGTCAACTTCCCGTGGTCTTCACCATGCCACCTCACTTGCACTTATTTTATTTTAGGACACTATAATTGCCATGTGTGATATGTCTTTTATTGTAAATATTTCCTTCTAGTTTTAAGGGAAAGATTTTTTGTTAATTTCTTAAGATTGCCATGCCTGTTTTAAAAATTAATCTCCATTACACTTAATAATAATTACAATTAACATGTAATACATGTAGTAATACTGCAATTTTATTCTCCCCTATTATTTATAAATATCTTAAAATAAAAGTTTGTTGTTCACAGAAAAAAGGTTCCAACATCCAATATCACTATATCACTTAGTACAATTAATGGGAATGGGAGCAACTGGACTTTTAAGATACCATGAGATATGCACTCATATATAGAAAACTTTTTAGTAAATGTCCATGTTTTTATTAATTAATCATTAAAAACTACTTTTTACATGAAAACCTTCATGTTTTCATAGTTGTGAAACTTTTAGAATATATACATCTCTTCCAATACATTTTACAATTTCTGATATGATAAAATCAAACGTTCATCATACAATATTGCTGGAGGGAAATGTGTTTTACGGACCAGCAGTTGCTTTATCAGAATGAGCAGTGTACAAAATTTACATTGGTCACATATAGTACAGATAAACAAAATAGATGGCTATGGTTAAATATGTGTCTTTTATTAGCACGACGAGTACTGATGAAAGCCTGGCTTTCCCTGGATCCACCTCACTTAAACCAACTATTGGAAACACTGAGAACCATTATGTGGCAGGAGAGACTTGAGGCTATCATAGATGGGGACGAGAGCATAACAACATTCTTTGATAGATGGAGTCCTTTTATGCAAACACAACTACGAGAAAAGATAATCCACAAGATAGTCCTCCCTTTCAGGTATTCCAAGTGGTATCTGGAAGGAGAACTGAGAGACTCGATGGGTCGTCTCGCTCTCCCCAAGGAACCCATGGCAAACCCATCGAATGACAGTAAACAGAATATCATTCAGGAATAGGAGAGGAAGTCTTCCGGCCACATAAGTCGTGAGGAGAAAAAAGCGGGAGGCATTTGGTGCTATTTCCTATTAGCAGGGGAATATTGGTGTATCTGAGAGGAGGACTGCTCACGGTGGAGAGACTTTCGGAGGGGACAACAGGGTAAGAGCGGAGAGGAGGAATGAAAGAAGCTGGTGAGTCTATGCTGAAAAAGTAGTTGTTAGTGTTACTAGGCTGTCACTTGACAGCATTAAAAACTCTAGGGTTACCGATTCATGGCCAAAGAACTGAAGCCCACAGGGGGGCAAATATTGCCTGGGGCAATAGACAGCACAGAAGACGAAAAGCATGGCGGTCTAGTGCCCAGGGCAATGTACAGAGGCAAAATGCTCCAAAATCGACATCCCCTGACATGTTATGTTGTAAAGAAATATTCCTACTTTATCTCTATTGTCTTCAGTATCCTGAATAATACAATGTATACATTTCGAAAGCTACTGAAAAGTGTTGGCATTTACCTACTGTAAATGTTAATGTAACTCTATATCTCTCTGACACAAATAAAACTATTTTGGAAAACATATAACTCTATATACAACATGTCATGTAACTTGTGATGCAATTCATGCAATTCAATTGTACCTACAAGTTGTAGGCTACACCAAAAGTGATTCTTGTATCATATGATGCTCAACATGTGGCACCTAAAACAACAGAGTATTGCCCTTTAACACAGGACACCAGTGCTTTGTGAAATAATTTTTTTTGTATACCCCAATAGTAAAGGGCATCGGGGTAGTTATCAGTATGAATATGGGAGCTGTAGGTTGCTAACCTTTTAGCTGTGGGTGGCCATCTTACTTGCATGATGTATTAAGCTAGTATTGCAATGAAAGGAAGGTAATTTATGTTAAACACAAATAAACTTTTAAAAAGAAAATAATGACCAGCCCTGTAAAATTACAGTGCTGCAAACAGTTCTTAACAAACTGTATTCTACCCTACATTTTAAGTTGGTATTTACTGAATTAGCATTCTGTTATATATTTTAAAATTCATTCACATGCAAAAAAAGCTGTTCCCTATATTGTATGTTATTAGGATGTGATGCAACACCAGTGTCAAATCCATCTGCATCAAGTTACAATGTTTCAGTTGGAAGAGGTGACTATGAAAACGCTTCCTCCTGCCCGTGATGTAAAGCAGTTGTGTAAGGCTCCTTTAACATGGTGCCCTCAGTTCTGAGATCCCTGCATAGATCTCTTGCTGATTGGAGCAGTACGGGGCCAATGTCACTCTTTTTTTTAACGAGATGGAGTCGGAGGTGAGGTAATCGGGAGTGGTGTATTCTGGTTTGGGGCTGCCCTAGGCAAGGCAAAACCCGGGTGCACCCCCCCTCAATTTCCCCCAGGCCTCCTGCATAACCTGTCAGTCGCAGGATGCAGTGCACACGCTGTATTCAGCTTTTGACATGTTCCGCTATTAGTGTAGCAGGAAAGCTGTGGTCTCAGTGGGGCTAAGCAAGATCTGTGGTGGGCTCTGCAGAGTCTCAGGGGGGCTATCCAGGATATGTGGTGAGCTCTGTGAGGTCTATGGTGGGCGCAGAGCCCACCACAGATCCTGCACAGCTCCCCAGAGACCGTGCAGAGCCCCCCCACAGATCCTGCCCAGCCCCCCTGAGACCCTGAAGAGCCCCCCACAGATCCTGCACAGCCCCCCTGAGGCCCTGCAGTCTGCAGGGTCTCAGGGGGGCTGTGCAGGATTTGTAATGGGCTCTACCCACCATAGACCCTGCAGAGCCAACCACAGATCCTGCAAAGCCCTGCGAGACCCGGCAAAACCCCCAAAAAATCCTGCAGAGACCTCTTGAGACCCTGCAGTCTGCCTGATCTCAGGGGAGCTGTGCAGGATCTGTGGTGGGCTTTGCAGGCTGCAGAGCCCCTTACGGATCGTGCAAAGCCCCCACAGAGCCTGCAGAGACCCCCACAGACCCTGCAGTCTGCCGGATCTCAGGAGGGCTCTGCAGGATCTGTGGTGGGCTTTGCATGCTGCAGAACCCCTACAGATCCTGCAAAGCCCCCCACAGATCCTGCAAAGCCCCACGCAGAGATCCTGCAGAGACCCCCACAGACCTGCAGTCTTCTGGATCTGTGGTGGGCTTTGCAGGCTGCAGAGCCCCCTACGGATCCTGAAAAGCCCCCCACAGATCCTGCAGAGACCCCCTGCAGTCTGCCTGATCACAGGGGGGCTGTGAAGGGTCTGTGGTGGGCTTTGCAGGCTGACGAGCCCCCCACAGATCCTGCCAAGCCCCCCACAGATCCTCCAGGGACTCCCACAGACCCTGCAGTCTGCCAGATCTCAGGGGGGCTGTGCAGGATCTGTGGTGGGCTTTGCAGGCTGCAGAGCCCCTTACGGATCGTGCAAAGCCCCCACAAAGCCTGCAGAGGCCCCCACAGACCCTGCAGTCTGCCGGATCTCAGGGGGGGATGTGCAGGATCTGTGGTGGGCTTTGCATGCTGCAGAGCCCCCTACAGATCCTGCAAAGCCCCCTACAGATCCTGCAAAGCCCCCCACAGATCCTGCAAAGACCCCCACAGATCCTGCAAAGCCCCACACATGAATTATTACTAGAAAATTACCTTGTGGAAAAGCCTCATATTTTTCCCATAATATGGAAAGGTTTTTTAACTGCAGCAATACCAAGTATGAAGTGCAAATCACAACACATGGAGACTACATGAACTACAGTTAGGGCTTGTTCACACCAGCCCAGACATGTTATGCTTAGTATACTGTGCTCTGGTACGTGTATTGCACTTTGTGAATTGAACATATGCTGCATTTTTAAAGAATGTGCCCTTGCATCAGTGCAGATCATCAGTGCAGATCAATATAGTTCAATGAACCTGGTTTGAATGAGCCCTAAGGCAAGTTTGGGGCCTTTGTCAATGGGCTATGGGCTTGCAAATATGTGCTAATGCAGCTTGCTTTTGACATCACTTTGAGATCATTCAGCATTGATTGCAGGTGACTTTGACTTAAAGCAAACCCAAGCTTATGAAAATAAGCCCTTAGTCTGGACCTGTAGACAGCAAAAGCAGAGAGCTAGCTTTTCACTGTATATTTACCAACCACACATCTTTTTCCCATCATCAGTAGTAATAGTGTTTTCTAAGATACACTCTACACAGACTATCACATTATTCTAAGCCGAGTTAGGATCAAGAAAATGTTGTGTAAAATAGGTGATCCTAATGGAATGTTATTGTTTTAAGCCCTGTTTGGAGACCAGATTATGTTCTTCAAAGTTCTTCATCTTTTTAAACCATATGGTACTGTCTGACTGAAAAGATATTGGAGAACTGTAATGACACAGATAACAGCTATGGTGAAGAAATCTGCTTTTCTTCACCATAGCTGTTAAAACAAATTGACTTTGGTTTTGTTTTTTCAGTTAAAGGATTTTTTTCTAAAAGTGTGGTTTGTTTATTGACTTTGAATTTTAACCTTTAGTGAATGAGTAGGGTTACAAGTCCCCCTTACTCATTCACAAGGGGGGGCAGCATCGTGTGCCCCCTTAATTAAAGGGGTACCCCGATGCAAATAAGCCCCCTTGCCCGCAGACCCCCACAGCCACCGGGTCAGGGTTGTGTGGAAGAGGCCCTTGTCCCCATCGGCATGGGGACACCCTCCCAATGGCGAGGGCGCATGGCGCAGGGAGGGGGTGCGCTCGATCGCCTCCCCTTTCCTGCCCTGCCGGGCCTGTCCTTTGATCAAGGGTCTTGTAGGAATGTTAGGGGCCCCCACATTTTTTCCCCATTTTTGGGGGCTGCGGTTTCCCCTTAAAATTCCTACCAGACCTAAAGGCCTTGGTATGGATTTTTGGGGGAACCCCACGCACTTTTTCTTTGTTTTTACTTGGGGGGTCCCACCTAACATTCCTACCAGACCTAAAGGGTCTGGTATCAATTTGGGGGGAACCTCACACTTTTTTTCCTTCCTCTTCTGCAGACTGTCACTTTGCTCCAACGAAATTTCGTCCAACAATGACATTTTATACAGACTACCCCTAACGAATTTCGGAATCGGAAATTCGGATTCGTTTGCATTTGTTACTTCTGTCATTCGGAATTCGGATACATCCGAATCTCTGAATTTCCGAAATTTCATCTGAGTTTTGTTTCGGAACTAAACAAATTGCACATGTCTACTAACTAGCCACTTCTTCACTAATAGTGACAGGCATGCCCTGCACTTGCAATTGTTGATTATTATTTTTACACCAGGTTTAAACTGCACCTGAATTATGAAACCAAACTGTTCAAAACACAAACCACTTTTTTTGCTAAGAGACAGTTCTCTGCTGACTGTTAGGCTAAAAAAATATTATTACCATATATAAAGTCATAGTAGACCAGGTCAGGGTTAATACATGAAGGCAACCATCTAACTTAAGACATTGTACACTTCCCTACTTAGATTCTGCTTCCCATTCTTCTGTTATGTGCTGCTTTGACACATATCAGAAGACACTACCTTCCTACTCCTTTAAGTGTCTACTCACACCATCCTGACAAAGCGGCCACATTAGAACCATGAAAAACGTTGATGGTGTTATATTTGTGTACCCTTCTTCAAATAGAAGATTTGTTCACAACAGATGAAAGACCTAGACTTTTGTCCAATTTGTCCGGGTGCCTCTGTGGACCTGATGTTCGTATTTTGGGGCATTTTCACAATACCCTCTAGACCAGTTCCGACTCCTATAGCATACCAGCTCCAGATCATCGAAGCCTCACCCCTACAGGCATTGAGCACGACCACCTGCACTGGGACAGAAGTATTCCCCACATATTCCCCGCCTTATAATACTGGAATACTAGAACACATTTCTTTGGTAACACAGACCCCATGGCTATGCTAAGATAATTAGTGCATAAGTCCAAGAACTAAGGAGCCCAACAGGGATGATTGGGGTGAGAATGGGGGCCCATTTGGAACACATGTGAAACTAACATTTATAAAAAGGATAGGATACAAAAACATGGCTCATTTCCTCTCTCCTACTATATTGCTAACTAATTTTATGTTTACTGTGTGACATTTTGTATGTTTAATTTAGAAAAGTAGCTGAAGCATTGAGTCATGCATTTCAGAATCTATCTAATGAGAGCTGATTCAGGACAATTTCTAATAGAAATAGCAATAATTAGCATGTGACAATGGTAGTTTATTTATTCTAGTGTTGTTCTTTAACAGTAGATACATTTTTACCAGGCTGTTTCAAGTGAAAGTTAATGATAAATGGAAACTGTGATAAGACATAATAGATGGGAAAGATAACAACCTAATATTCGCATGTAATAAAATAAAATTATTTTATCTAAAAGTGCTGAGCACAAAAAAGCATTGAAAGTAGAAATGGTTGGGCACATGAGCTGAAATAAATAGCTTTCTATGCTCTCCATCAAGCAGCACTCCATTAGATCTGTCATTTTCCCATTTTGGAGAAATATATATGATGGCTAAAATACCTATTTCATTTTCATGTACTTAAGTTCACAGCGCTCAATACAGTGATGCTGAATAGAATTTAATTTGATAGTTTAGGAATATCAACTGTACTAATAGAAACTGTACTCATATCTGTGCTAATTTTGGAGCAAAACTTTACAACATTTAATATATAAAGTACTCACAATTCTCTACTATACTGTATTGCAAGCATATTGCTACCAAAGACTTTTGCCGATGGTTTACCCTTGGCGACATCCTGGGTTTGTTAAGAGCCCAAGGTGACAATGACCTGACACTGCTTTTCACTTCTTTAGAAAGCTTCATGTATTTGACTGTATTTTTTTCTTCCTGTACATTTTTATATGCTTATTTAATTGTGCTTTACACAAGGGATATACTGTACACTGTATTAACTATATATTATGTTAATTTAGTAATAAGATTATGTTCAAGAGGGGAAGGTCCTACAGCCACACCCATAAAGCAATATCTAGAGAAAATATATTATGTTAAATTATTTATCAAGTTAATTATACAGTACATTCAAAAGTTGGGTTGCACTTGCTCATCTGTTGGAAACATTCTAATAGAGCATCTCCATTTATTTTGCTTCACAGAGAATGCAGCAGGAAAGTTATGAGGGACATTTTATTGTTGGGTAGGGGGCAGAGCTGGAAACTAATAGTGATTTTTTTCCGCAGGAGTCCACTACATATATTTAAACGCTACCCAGCTTTTACCTAGACTGCAAACAAAAATATCACACACTTTGTAAGGCTTACATTTAATTTTATTAGGTAATTTTGTTTTATTTGTATGCTTGACAAAAGTAGGACAAAAGTTTTATTAGAAAATGATTTACACCACTGTCAAAGGTAATTTAATCACAACTCTAGCAGTAAGCTCTTTAAATTATAAATTATAAAAATGTACAATATAGACTTTCTGGAAATGTGCTTTTTGATTGTGCTAACATTAGACTTTGTATCTGTTCTACTGTATTTTCTGTTTTTAATATAATTCAAGTTATTATACTGCCCTATAAAAAATGAAGGTATGTATATGTCAACACTTACTCTATATCGCATCAAAACAAGGGATTTGTGGTGAGACATGATCGGATGCCCCTGATGTCCTAGTGTTTTTAGTTTATTAATAGGACTGTCCATGCCAGGATGAATCAAAGGGTTACTTTGGTACTCTAGGGTAGAAGTAAGGCATGAGGCTAACAACTACAACTTGTAGAAAAATTAATAGTCACTTAACCTCCCTGGCATTATGATTATGTCAGGAATTTTGTACCAAAAGCGGTACAATTTTGTGCATGGAAATTTGGTGTTATGTATTGTAGGCCTGCAATTCTTAGTAAATCTTAGGAATAACTCCCCTAAATCTGTCCAAACAAGAGTCCAGTAGACATCCAAGGTATGATAAAGTTTAAAAATTGCGAACTTGGTACTCTAATTACTGTGGTACGGATCAGGCAACGCCCCCAGAATTCCCATTTACTGGACCATTTTTTTATTATTGTATTATAATTTTTTATAATCATTTATTATATTTTAATTTATTAAAATTTTTAAAAAGTGTCAGGCAGGGCACTGGACAAAGCTCTAGGGACAAAATTGAAGTGAAATAGTTTGATACATAAGTGTAATCATAGGAGATTACATTGTATTGTGTTGTGTGTATTCTGTGTACATTTTCACTTTGGAATTTCCCGCCGGCTGTGGCGCCCGAAAACTAAATTAAAAGTTAGATGCCGGCATCTGACTTTTAGTTTAATTTTCGGGCCGCGTACAGCAGAGGATGCCGCGGGCTCGCAGGGACAAGGTAAGTGTCACTTTTCTCTGCAGCGCCGAGTCTGGCTCGGGGTTACCGCTCCTGATATGGAAAATTCACCCCGAGCCAGACTCGGGAATACCGCCAGGGAGGTTAATAACCTTTCTCCACTCTCTGATGCTGCCAGGATGTGAGAAAGGCCTTCACGTGATGGTGTTGGAGTACTGGCGGAGCAACGAAGAGAAGCAGCTTCAAGACACTGGCTGTGCAGCTGGGAGGATGCCTGTAGTAGTTAGGAATAGAAAAAGTATTACTATTTATTCCTCTCCTGCTAGAGTAAAGGGGCATTCAACCCTTGCAGTGCGGAGAGTTGCCCACTGCAAGGGTAATTTTTTTAACCTTTTTCCATAGAGCAACCAATTTATGATAATCAATACGATGGTGCGCAGTCATGTTGGAACAGGAAGGGGTCATCCCCAAATTGTTCCCACAAAGGGTGGAGCATGAAATTGTCCAAAATGTCTTGGTATGCTGATGCCTTAAGAGTCCCCTTCACTGGAAATAAGGGGCTAAGCCCAACCCCTGAAAAACAACCCCACACCATAATCCCCCTACACCAAA
This sequence comes from Nanorana parkeri, assembly GCF_000935625.1. Classification (NCBI taxonomy): domain Eukaryota; kingdom Metazoa; phylum Chordata; class Amphibia; order Anura; family Dicroglossidae; genus Nanorana; species Nanorana parkeri. Next base: position 209,761 of record NW_017308094.1, on the reverse strand, counting down.
CTTTACACTTAGCACAATGCAGTCAGGCAAGTAGCGTTATCCTGGCAACTGCCAAACGCAGACATGTCCATCGGTTTGCCAGATAGAGAAGTGTGATTCGTCACTCCAGAGAACACGTCTCCACTTCTCTAGAGTCCAGTGGTGGCATGTTTTACACCACTGCATCTGACACTTTGCATTGCACTTGGTGATGTAAGGCTTGGATGCAGCTGCTCGGCCATGGAAACCCATGCCATGAAGCTCTCTACGCACTGTTGTTCTGCCAATCTGAAGGCCACACAAAGTATGGAAGTCTGTGGCTATTGACTCTGCAGACAGATTGCGACTTCTGCGCACTGTGCACTTCAGCATGCGCTGACCCCGATCTGTCATTTTATGTGGCCTACCACTTCGTGGCTGAGTTGCTGTTGTTCCCAGTTGCTTCCACTTTGTTATAATACCACTAACAGTTGACCGTGGAATATTTAGTAGCAAGGACATTTCACGAAACAACTGAATCCAATGATTTGGAGGGGTGTCCCAATAC